>NW_027526225.1:118482535-118538481 GCF_048455015.1 Haemaphysalis longicornis
GCGTCGCATAGGGGGTGGGTGTATTGCGTTAACGTTTAGTGTTTGGGGAGTTGGTGGTAGTGAATGAGTTGTATCAGCAGCTTCTTGACGTAGTTTGAATGAGTCAAGGATATAAGGCGCGTTCGTAGCCTCCCATTCTGTGTCGGCTTTGTGGCGCAGTGGGTAGAGCACCATGTACATTGCGTTCCGCCCGCAGGGTCGAAAGATCGAAACCAGGCGCCGGATAGTATTTTTTTATATATAGTGTAGGGGGAGGGGTGCGGACTACGACTACGGACGTCAACGCGGGTGACATCGTGAGTTACTGAAATGCTCTGCATTCAAAACATTTTACAGCTCGCAGTTTCACTTACGCACTTTCACGCACGTGGAGTAGGGTAATGCGGTTCTGTCAACGTTGAAGTAGGGCGCCTAGATTCACGCGCGTCTCTGCCGTACGGCAGCGTTGGCATCGAGACACCCGGCCTGGAGAAGTGGAACGCGGTAAATTTAAAACGATTTAAGCAAGCCTTGAGCGTGTTTACCTTGGGAGGAGCGCGACGCAAAGAGGAGCAACATGAGAGGTGAGCGGGAAAGTTAAGGGAGGCATTTACTTGGCAAAAGTCAATAAAGACTATCGTCTTTTGTCGACATTTGCAACGAAAGGAGCAGATACGCGGCCATTTTTTTTTAGCGTCGAGGGTGGTCACCCCAAGGAAGACAGTTAGACCCGTTCTGTGCTGAAAATTCGCGGTGAAGGTGGCTTTGCCGCAAGATTTGTGCACACTCAGAATAAAAATGCACGGACACTAGCCTATGTGTGTGCCGCACTAAGACCACTTCATCCTGTAAGTTAAGTGGCATCGATTAAAGAAATGGCTCCTCCACGCGTTCGGGTGTGCGCTCGATTCCAAGTCCCGAGCTTCCTTCGTGAGGGAAACTAACCTCCCGGTGTGTCACGTAACTGAGCGGTCACCATCGAAATCATAGTCCGTTCGAAACATGAAGGGTCACCCACCGGGACCTTTTAGTGCGTAGCATTTTTTGCCGAGTACCACCGCAGCTAGGACCATGCAACGCCGTGCATTTCCACAAAAATGCAGGTATCGAGGAAGTTCCACCAGTAATCGCTGTAATGGCGTAAATGGAGATAAATGGTCGAGAGAAAATTTTGAAAAACTAAAAAAATAAGCAAAATATAAAATAATTACGGAAAATGGACAACCGTCCGAAGCACTGCATTTCCACAATAATGCATATTTCGCGAAAGTTCAAAATGTAATCGCAATAATAACGTAAATGGAGATGATTTTGTTGAACGAAATTTTGAAAAACTGAAAATTAAGAAAAATATAAAAAAATATGGAAAATGGCGAACCGTGTTACGCCCTGCATTTCCACAATCATGCCGATTTCACGAAAGTTCCAAATATAAGCGTTTTAATAGCCTAAATGGAGTTAATTGGTCGGACAGAATTAAGAAAATCAAGAAGTTTGGCTGGAAAAAGCTCACACTCAAGACAGGGGGCATAAGAATGCTTCGCATTAGTAGATAATTATCTGAATTTCTGCAGAATTTTTTCTTCGATGCCTCGTGCTATGGAACGCTTCGCGCTTCGCGCACATACAGCCTCGGGCGTTCTTGTTCGCAGGCACGAAAAATGCGCGGAGGCCTAGCCGTGTGGTCTTCGCTTAAAAATTTCCATTAGGTCGTTTTAACGGTGGATGTGTTGTTACTGGCCGTAGGTTCGCCGTTGCAGGAAAAAATACCAAGAAAATGCCGAGCGCTCGTGAGCCCGTGTCTCGCGCCGGCCGCCCAGTCCCCGGCTGGCGCAGAAGTTTTAGAAAAACTTCTCCCACCTCCCCTCGGGGGAACCCCTGTGTAAATGCGACGCATAGGGGGTTCCGTTGTTGTTTACGTCAGGTTGATTCTCCCATCGCGTGAAACGTGCCGTGAACCCCCTGCCGCGGCTATGACGCAACACAATCCACTTTAATCCAATCCAATCCAATCCAATCCAATTCAAGCCAAGCCAAGCCAAGCCAAGCCAAGCCAATCGAATCCAATCCAATGCCCCTCGCGAGAGAGTGTTCGCTATCGGAGAAGAGAGGGGGTGAGCGGCGGAGAGCGCAGCTCGCGCGGCGAGGAGAATGGCGGAGGGGTGTGGACGGACAACAACAACGCCGTATGGAGGGACAAGGCGAGTGAATGAGGTGCAGTCGCATCTAAAAAATATAATAATAAACCCACCCTCCTGCGATAATTTTTTGGCTGACAAGACATCCTGCTTGGGAGAGGTGGCCGAGGCCGCCGCATTCTCCAGAAGCCATTATGGATAATCGGAGACATGGCTACGAGTGTGCCAATCCTCCCCTGAGACGACTTGCAGAAACCGCCCCCGCTGCCTCGAGTCGATGATGAAGAGCTGGCGGAAGTCTAGTACAAAGGTGAGGATGATGCTGCATCCACCACTCGCCGCGAAGAAGACGACGACCTCTTCGATGCATATGACGACGTTTACTAGCAAAGCAACTATGCAAATAAGCAACGATACTAAAACTTAACTGTGCGTTCGGCAACGCTCACCTACGACAGCTTCGCCATTCAAGTCTTGTGCGTGAGTGCAAGCGTCCCTGAACTTTTTAACCCGGAAGCTCTCTTTTCTTTGAGACAACTAAAGCACTGCGCAAAGAAATGACATAGAGTTGCAGTGCTTGGCATGAACGGGGAATATGACAGCAACAATAGTAGTATGGCGTACAATTCGTAAGTTTACACTTGGCTTGGAAGTTACAAACCAAGTGCCTGGTTTCTTAGAAGATAACCAACGCTCAACCGCGCCCATTTTGTCGCGAATTTTGGCGCACGCCTGAATCCTGCGAAAAAATGCGTGTCAATACACGCACGGGAGACCAACGTATACACGGTGCACGGGCGGTCACGTGACTTGTCTTGTGCGATTTATGTTGGTCATGTCTTTTAGGGGCGGAGCCCCTTAGGGGCTCGGGCTGTCGGCGTCTGCTGTGGTCGTCGTCGTTTCACGTGGTCACGGTACTAAAACAACGGGGCACTTGTTTTGCAACTCCTCGCGTTAGAGATCTTCGTGCTTCAAAGACACGAGACTTTTAGAGCAAAGCTGTATACCTCTACCCCCCCCCCCCCCCACCACCACAAACGGTTCAATATCCGTGGGCAAAAACGCCAAGGCGCCAAGATACACTTATACACAGCATGCTTTGCCCCTCCCAAGGTTTCACGTTATTTTGGGGGATACGGCCCGGGATTTTTTACGTTTATTTTACGCGTTTTCCGACATGTAATGATCCGGGTATTGCAGGACACACCGCCTGCATCGCCCCTGTGTAGAACAAGTACAGATCGGTTCAGGTCTAGCGTCTGACTTGTTTTTTTCCTGCGCCGCGAATGTTTCACAGCAGTCAACCAAATTAGCCCAGCTTACCGTATTCAATGTCTTTCGATGCATTCGTTACAACCCACATTTCATGCTTTGTGTTTATTATTTAAAATTACATTATAAGTAAAGTGACACAGTTAAACCTGGATGTAACGAACCTCTATGTAAGTAATTCCGGGATTTAACAAAGTTTTTCAATTCCCCATTGCCACCACACTGAAGCCCATGTGTTTGCGAACACTATGTAACGAAACGTCGCGGCAGTGAACCTTAATGTAACGAAGTTGGCGAGCTGATCAGTCATTGTTTTTTGCCCTTTTACTCAAAAGGGCAGAACAAATCTGTTTAAAATGTCCTTTTTTCCGAGGTCTATATCGGAGTGGAATAGTCTAACTCAGCAGGAGGTGTCTTTTACGTCGAGTGAAACTTTCGCCGCATGCCTGCAGATGAGGTGATTCATTTCAATTGTATGCTGTCTTTGCTCGCCGTTGTACAATCAGTTTGTGTTATTTCGGTTGTTACTGTTCGATTTTGCTTTGTACAAACCTGTACTCAGTGTTTTCTTTGATTGTATGTTTCCCCCCCACTGTAATGCCAACTTTGGCGCTGTGGGTATTGTGATAAATAAATAAATAAATAAATAAATAAATAAATAAATAAATAAATAAATAAATAAATAAATAAATAAGAAAAAAAAAACGACCGGAGAAATGAACTAATTTAGCGAATGCTAGAACTACCGTAAGAAGCCAGCAGAAACTAAAACGTCTGGTATCGCCTAAACAGGAAATTCGCCATGATGATGATGATGATGGACGGAGGGGCTAGAACCATCCCGTGGCTAACATAGCAGCCACTCCTGGCAGCCACTCCTGGCAGCCACTCCTAGCAGCCACTGTTGTGCGTTTCCATGTGTGAGGGCGGTTTCTGTTCGAGACCTAAGTTTTGAGATGCTAAGCAGTCCTTTCGGCGTGCAGTCGCGCGTCTCCACTTCTATCTGTGGGATCGGTTCGTAGGTGATAAGTGCTGCTACTAGAAAACGAAAAGTGTCTTTTCAAGACAAGCTCGCAATTTTAAATGCCATCCCCGCTGGCGACAAAGAAGAATGTTGCCGCCTGGTATAGTATCCCAGCTAGCAGCCCATCAACAATCCTGAGTGCGGTAAAGAGCATCAAGTTCGCAAAAAGGCACCATTTCAGTATAAATTCGGTCCTTTCAACGCGTTAAGGTGCCGAAAAGTGTCAAATGGTAAACGTGATACTTAAGTTTGTCATTACGGGGGTAAATGGCCTTACTTCTTTGGAGCGACGTGTAGTGCCTAAGCTCGTGCGAAAGTGTGAGGCGCAACTCGCGCAGCTTTTCGCTGTGAAACAAATTCCTGAAGGGTGAGTTCACCTTCTCTGATGTCTAGCAGTTTGGCTTCGTTTCTGCTGCATTCCCGCGAGCGTTAACTAGAAACCTGCATGTAACGAAAACCTGGATGTAAAGAGAAATTGCGAACTTTTGTCAACTTCGTCACATCCAGGTTTAACTGTATAACAAATCCAAAATACCATGCTCCAAGGGAATGAACAGGAAAAGGAAGAATAAACGTTTAATAGAGCAGAAAATGTTGTTGGGTTGACCGCTAGGCTGGGGACCTCCTTAGTTCAGGAATTCCTGGGTCTTGGCGGCCTGTCTCGCCCGGTCTACCAGAAGTTGTTGGTAATCCGGGTTGGAGCTGGTCAACCGACCCTCCCACTGCTCAAATGAGGGATTGGGATTTGGGGCAAGGGATGGTGTGTGGCGGCACTCCCACTCCATGTGGTAGAGAGTGCATGGCTCTAAGGAGAATTTACAAGTGTATGTGTACAATGTCGGATGTATTGAGTGTAGTAATGTACCGTGTGGAAATGCGTTAGTCTGCAGCTGTCTGTAGAGGACCGTATCTTCGCAAGAGATGTTGAGATGTTGAGGCGGAAAGGTTCTTTGTCCCAAGCGCTAATGTGCCAGAATGTCAGTGTACCTACCGGGGATAATTTCTTGTGCTGGGCTTATGGAAATATTAGCTGATATCCCAAAAGGAGACGCCCGGTGAGTGTGAGCTCGGTCTGCGGCAGGAGCAGCCTCATTTCCTTCCAGGGATGAATGAACTGGTGTCCATTTGATTAAAATTTCGAGTAAATAAGGTTGGGTATAGTTTTTGCAGCTGTTGATGAAATTTGCCCAATTTTTAAGTCTCGACACGCAGCCTGGAAGCTGATATGACGGTGACATGTTCGTTGCCCGCGGTGGCTGTAAGGGCAATGGCTGCTTACTCGGCGGTGTCGATGTCTTTTGTAGGTATGCAAGCAGAAGCTAGCTCCAGTCCCTGATTATTGACTGTGCTGGTGGCGTGGGCTGATCGACTGGTGTATAGTGATGCGTCTGCGTACCTGACGTCAGGCCGTTTTCCGTATGCAGTTCGAAGGGCTCTATACTCTTGCCTCGCGTGGTGCGTTGTTGCGGATCGGATGCACGTTCCGTGGCACCGGGGCGACAGTGATGTTTTAACATGTAGAGGAATGCGTTGTTTAGCGTAATTGTCTTTTGGGACTTCGTAACCCATTTTCCTAGGGTGTGCCTTCACGTGTTGGGGAGTTTCAGGCGTTCCGGTTGGCTAGTTTTGTGGGCTTTAGCCAGTTTCTTCCAGATTTGTGCAGGCTTAATTGCAATTTTCTCTGTTGAAGCAGTTGGGGGGGGGGGGGGGGGGGTAAACCGAAAGAAAAATTGCAGGCTTTCCAGATCAAGATATTAGTTTTTTTTTATTTTTCGTTGTTTTTTATGGCTAGATATGGCGTTCCATAAGTAATTCTAGTCGCTATTAAAGCTTGCAGAATTTTAATGATGTCCAATTTCTTGAGGCCACGTCGGCTATTTGGGATACGGCGGATGAGATGTTGAGCTTGATGAATTGTGGTTCACTGGTTAAAATGTCGGAATTGTACTCATCAGAGTAGAGAACGACAGGGTTCATGAACAATAAGTGAAGGGAACACAGAGGGCAGGGGACAGGCCTACGAAGGCGAACTACAAATATGTCTGGGGTGATAGCGATAATGATAAAAATGTGTAATAAGTAACTGGAAAAATTGGCACAGCTTGCAGTAGTGGTGCAAGGTTGGAGATAGCTGAGTGTCGATCTAGTTTCTTCCAGCTTTGCTAAGTTTTGCTAGGTTTTGCGAGACCTTGCGACGTCTTTTTAGGTTTCGCGATGTTCTTGTTGGTTAGGCTAAGTGCTGAGGGGTGAGGCCAAGTTTTACAAGGCCGTTCCGGTCGGTTTCCCGTACTGACAGCGGTAGAAGCTACATCGACCCCAGCTCCGCTGTTTTTCCAGCCTTGCACCACTGGTGCATGCTGCGCCAATTTTTTTAGGCACGAAAGCCAGTTTTAGCGTTATAATAGACTATTTGCGGTGTTGATTTTGAAAAATTCATAGCGCAAAGAACGAGAACAAAGAACAAGAACGAACAAGAACAAGAAAGATAGAACAAAGAACGAGGTGAGGCGCCCTTTACAGGCGGCGCAGTTTTTTTCCTTGTTTTTTTTTTTTTTGCTAACGCCCCCGGACCAAGCTCAAGCTAAAACAGCTGCACTGTTAACGAACTGGATTTATTTCATGAAATATTCTGCGTAATTTAAGAACAACGCTTTTCTTGGTGGATTCACCGTCACCATATTGATGCTCAAAGTCCACTATCCTGTTAGACAACCCGTGCATAACCACCCTAGCCTACACAAAAGCCACACACACCTGAGCCCGACGCGGCCACAAAGTAACCAGCGGCACGCACCGAGGAGCGCCGGCCACTGCGCGCCGACCACGACGCGACTCTCACCCAACAGGCCGCAACCGGCCCGCGCCGGCCAGAACCTTTCAGCAACCTTTCGGCGATGTTGACGCTGCTCGGTGGCGCACACTGCAAGCAGCCGCGTTGGAGCTCCGAGGCTTTTAACAGTGGAGCTGTTGTTACTGGACGTTAAGTTCGGGGTTCTTGCGCGCCGAAAACTCCCCGTGACGAACGTTATCGCGTAGGCGTCGCGGAGCTGTCGCATTACCCACTGCACAAGGGAAAGAAAAGTGATAGCGGCCGCCGCAACACTCGAGAGGAGCGTGCGCTTGCGCTCAGTATCGTAGGACAGCCCTTCGCGCGGGAGCTCGCATCGTCGTGCGCATGCGCTCAGTATCGTACAAGAGACCTCGCGCGCAGCGTCTTCGCACTTGTTGGCATGGCCCGGCCGCGCATAGTTCGCATGGGCGAGGAAGAGGCAGCGAACTGAAAGGCAGGGCGTTCTACCCAAACTATGTGTTCGTTAATGCTCACCTACAACAGCTTCGCAATTCAAGTCTTGCGGATGGGTGCAAGCTCCCCTAGCTTTTAGGTCCGCGTCCGTGCGCATACCATTTACAAATGCAAAAAATCACACAGGCACCGCCAGGATTCGAGCCTGTGTCTGGTAGACCAGACAGAGTTAGTGCCAGTCGTCTTACCCATTGGGCTACTACCCGAGAGTCAAATCCCCGTACTCCGCACGCTCGCCATCATCCACGGAGTGGAAATGCTGCCATTTTAAGTGCGAATGCACTTTATAAGCGACCCCAAACCATCCACCGGCGGCGGCGGCGGCGGCGGCGGCGTCCGCAGTGCTCCTCTATATTTAAAAAAGAAACAGCATCCGGCGCCAGGTTTCGATCCGAGGACTTTGCGGCCGCAGCGCGACGCTCTACCGACCAAGCCACGGACGCGACGGTGATATCAGTGTTAGTGACGCGCCTTATATCTTTAACGCATTCAAACCACGTCGTCAGCGGCGTGCGTTGGCGACTCAGCGGCGTTATAGCGGCTTGATAACTGCGTGGTGTACACGTGATACTACAAACCCGATGGAAGAGATGGAAGAGAAGGCGGCGAGGCGGTGGGCTGCGGGGGCCGAGCGCAAGCGCCGCAAGCGGGCCGACAACCGTGCATTCGCACTTTCACATTCTCCCCCTCGGGGAAATGCGGGGGAATTTTTTTTGTAAGCCTCGCACAGTGAACAACAGCTGCTCGCTGTGAATGGAAACTCCAGACACTCCTTTGCCTGAGACTCTATCGACCACCAAAGCTGCGTCTGGTGTTTGATCAGAGCTGGGCGCGTGGCATTCACCAGCCGTTTCTGCTCGACTTGGGCTGTCGCCTCTCAAAAACTATATAGTTCCACTCCCACGGCTACACCATTGCTCTGCACTACACTGCACTGCCATAGGGGGTGATGACGTCAGCGGAAGTTTGATGGGATTGTATAAACGTAAGTTTAATCACCGTAGAACCCACTGCGGTGACTTCGTGGCTAAGGCGTTGTGCTGCTGAGCTCAAGGACGCGGGTTCGATTCCCGGCCTCGGCGGCCGCTTTTCTGATGGAGGCGAAAAGCGAAAACGCCCGAGTGTTCGAGATTTCGGCGCACGTTGAAGGACCTCAGGTGGTCTCAATTACCCCGAACCCTCCACTACGGCGCGCCTCTTCGCTTGTGCACCGTCGGCGCGTTAAACCATAATCAACCATCTCTGTATAGATCACCCGGAGGGCGGTTTTTGTAACCAGTCGAGTTGCACGCACAGTCTGGGCTCTTGCAGCGAGATAGCGCCTCTTGGAGCCGCAATTTTCTTTACTAATTTCCCCGTCTCCAACTCTTGACCATTTCCCTATAATAGACCAGAGGTGCGCACTTACCCTAACAAAAATGTATTCACATTAATCATCTGCGGAGCTCCACGGTGTTGTGAGGAGATTAGGGTCATGTTGGTTACAGTCGTGTCGACGGTGGCATGGGGGTTACATCATCACTTCCGCCAATGGGAACTGTTGATTTTCCATTAAAGCTAGCTTTCTCTGTAATGTGGTCTGCCGCAAAGCGTTTTGGCACCCGACGTGATCATTATACCCACGGAAATCGACCGTGCAACAGCTTCGCTGCAAAAGGGACTGCAGCAGCCACCTGCTGTAGTATGTGCCGTCCGACACCCATATATTCTGTGGATACAATCAAGATACCTAAGCTGTCGCTTGAAGAACCATTTAAAGAGGACAATGTATCACATGAAAACACTGAGTGCGAAATAGAACGTGTTTCTTAAGCCCAAACGCAGGCGGGTTTCGCTAAGAGCGGACTTATCAGCTTCTTGGCCAATCCCAAGTCGACTAGAACGACGAAAATTGTGGCGATCATATTTGTGCAAGCCGTGGCAGGCGATCGAGGAACACGGATACGTATCCTACGGCATGTTATGAAAAGTCGGCATGTGTATGAGATAGGTTGCGAGGAAGTAACACGCTGCAGGAAGCGCATGCACACACTCCGTTTTCTAAACGGTACAGCACTGGGACTTCCTGTAGGCACTTACCGCAAGTTACTTGTTCGCTATAAGCACTGCCGACATTCCGGTGACATTCGACCAGCTGCTAAATCCGACTTGCCATTCCACCTCTGTCGCTTTTGAGGTACATTCCCTGCTTCCATTTGTAGCAACCTGTGTTCGAGCACAGAGAAACCTCAATGCCATTTTAAGACGTACTTTTCTTTTCTTTTTCCTTTGTAAACGTGTTTTAAATTAATAGTCCGCTTTTTTTTTTTCACAAATAACGGTGGCTCGGTATGTTTAGGTTCCCTTAGATGCAGTAGGCAGCCCATCACCGTACTTAACTGGAGCTTTCCATTGTGCCCGAAATACCGGTTGGGTGCTGTTTGGGGAATGAAATGCAGCGTAGGAAACGAAAGGATTACGCCGTGAGCATTCAAGTCGCTGTGCCAACAGAGCAGATTGCATAAAACCGGTTCGGCTGCACAGGCCAGTACGGATGGGGGGTTAAACACGAGGTCTCTCTTTAAAGCAGAAACGGCAAGAAAAAAAGAAATTTTGTCATAGCACAAGTTGAGATTGGTTGCAAATGGAGCACTTTCCGTAACGTTCAGAGAGAATGGTGCGGAAGATGTAGCTGGGCTATCGTTGTCACCTTATCCACCGATAAGTTTCTCAAGACACAAGACATCATCCCCGTAAAAGGCGCCCATGGCTCTTCCTTAGCCTCTTCCGTAACATATATGCGACAGTGCTGACGTTTAATGGAACGGTTGTTACATAATCGTGAGGATGATCGCCGCTAAGACCACCTTTTCCTCCGCGTTTAACAAGGATGTTTTAGCAAGAGAAGCTCATGGAACGCTCAATGCGGCCCCGCTATTCTACCGACGAGAATTCGCCCCCGCAAACTCTGTTCCGCTCTGGGGGTGCGCAGTCTAGCGGGCACTGCGGGATACGGTCAAGTTAACACGGCTTCGTCTTGCTATACGCGTCCTATTAGCGAATGCTCTCACGTCTCACCCACAGCTCACCTCCCGTCGTATGCACTTGTACGTTTGCACTGTGTAAGCTGTGCGATTGATACGACGACACTTTGCACTCCCATCACGACCCTTCCAACCGCGTACGCAGGTTCGTTAAGGTACAACTGCCCTGCGTGTCGCTGCTCACAGCCGCGAGCTACTCGGTAAACGTTGCGCCGGTATTTGTTCCTGCGCCATTAACGCAGGGAGTGAAAAGGACACCCCGCTGTGATGGCCCAGTGCCCAGTTCCCAGTGCTCAAGAAAAAAAAAAGCAATGGCTCCGAGGCTAAGGCATTGTGCTTGTGTGCCCAAGGACTCGGGTTCAATCTCGGCCTCGCCGGCCTTTCTTTGGATGAAAGCGAAAAAAAAAAAAGGGCCCAGATTGCACTAGTGGTGCAAGGCTGGAGAAACGGCAGAGCTGGCGACCCCTCCCCCTTTGTCGGAGGCCCAGCTGTTGAACCTGGCATCGATTTCCGAACTTGCCGCTGAAAGTTCTCCATGACTGGCAGGCCCGGATCGTTTCGTCAGCAGGCTTTCACGTGTCTCCCAAAGTGAGCCGCGTTAGCACGCGCTTGAACCCGCGGCCAAGTCCAAAGCCAACGCCAGAGCTACGAACTCAAGGAAAATTCTGTGCGCCCGGAATGCGATGATAGCTCAAGCAATAAAGAAAAAAAAATGCTGTGACTAAGGGGTTTTGTGACGTGTCTGGAGCAGCCATGAATATGGGGAAAACTAAGGGGTTTTGGTTTGGCCAGTGGGGAACCAAACCTTCCAAATTTGCAGGTATTAATTGGGACAACACGCCGCTTGAGTACCTTGGTGTTCCTTTGCACTAAATAAGGAACTCAGGGGCCGCACTGGTCTTCAGCAATCACGCATGTCAAGCACGCCTCGCATTCATGGATGGGGCGAGAACTTTCTGTATTTGCCCGTGCGCAAGTCTGCAATGTCTTCTTGATAGCAAAGCTTGTTTATGTTCTTCAGGTGCTGCACTGTGTGCGGGCGAAAGTCCAGGCTTTACATAGAGTATTTGCTACCTTCGTGTGGGGATCTGAACGGGAGCCAATGCGCAGGAATAATTTGTTTCTTCCGTTAGGGTCTGGTAGTGTCGGGTTAATGCATTTCCTTGTGCACCAACTTGTGTCCTGGTTTTTCTTCTACAAGTTGGCGGAGCATCCACTTTTACGTACTGTACTTCAAGAGCGCATAAGTTACCATTTACCGTTTCTCCTTGTTTCTACGAGTGAGGTGAACAAGAAGCCGCCATGGGGTTTTCTAAAAGAAGTTGTGGATACTTATCATTTCCTTACTGCGCGGTTTTCTCTCGAGTACCTGTTTAGTCTTTCAAGGAAGGCTATGACGAACACTTTAATTCATTATCTATTACCCGTGCCTCTTTATCGCCAGCCATACTTGCGGGACCATAACAATAATGTTTTAGACTGCGTCAAGCGTATGTCCGTGCCGCCAAATGCCAAAACGTTTTTCTTTAAGCTCCAATCGCAAACGCTTCCAGTTCAAACATGGCTGCGCGAAAAAGGAATGTCGATCCCTTGGTCAGACAATTGCCGCTTGTGCAACCAACCAAAGACTATTGACCATTGTTTTGTGCTGTGCCGTGACGCGGTGTTTTTCTGGGACGTTTTGCAACGGACACTAAAGAAGGACATTGACATCACGCCCTACACCATTCGCTTCTTGCCTTTTAATGTTAATCGGGTGCCATATGACGTTTTTGTTCTCCTAGGGTTGTTTAGCTTGTGTAAGTGCCGCATGACTGATCGGCATTCTGAACCTCCTAGGCCAACCAAGTGCATCTTTCGGGAACAGGCGGCGTTGGTACGGAACGTTTATGCAGCGCAGAGTGATCCACCGGAGTGGCTGCATCTTTTGGATGCGTGCGTTTGCTTGCCTGAGTTTTGAAATGGTGCCGACCTTTGTTAGACTGACGTGGTTACTCTTTGCTGTCTGTTAGCGTTTATATTGTGTGTTAATTGTCTTGTTTTTTTTTTTCTCTAAAATTTCCATGCATTAAAGAAAAAAAATGTGTGATAGCTCAATCGGATAGACGTCGGTTTCATAACGCGAGGGATCCAGGTTCGCGTTTTTTTTTTCTTTCCAATTGGCTGCACATGTTATTGTTAACCACCGCTGCTAACCCCGTACCCACCGGGCCTTCGGGGTGGCCCAGTGGTTAGGTTGCCGGTTTCACGGCAAAAAAGTGCCGGCTTGGATTCCCGGGACTACTGTAACCACATTTTCGTTCTTGAGGCTTCCAGATTTTTTGGTGCGACGAGTGGACAAAGCTAGGCCTAAACAGCTCCGACGTTAAAGAACTCCCGCGTGTCGAGATTTCAGCGGAGCTTAAGGATCCCCAGGTGGTCTAAATTAATCCAAAGCCCTACACAACGGCGTGCCTAATATTGCAGATGTAGTTTCGGCGCGCGAAGCACCAAAATTTGAAGGGAACATCAAGGTTCGCGGAAGTACGTTTTTTTGAAGCGACTGACCACGCATAGCGTAGTCTTTGTTCCACGCCGGTCGTGCCGCGGGGGGGAATACCCAGACTCCTTCTTTTAGGGGCGAAGCCTGATAGGGTCTCGGGCTGTCGTCGTCGTCGTCTCGTGTAGTCACGGTACTAAAACACCGGGACACTCGTTTTCCAACGCCTTGCGCTAGAACGTAACGCGTACTAAAGGAGCATACAGGGACACTAATTTTTCAACGTCTCACGCTAGGACGTTTCATCTCTGTGGAAAAAACGCGTAGTAAAAGAACACACCGGGACACTCATTTTCCAGCGCCTCGCGCTAGGACACTTCGAACTTCAAAGACATGAGACTTTTACAGCAAAGCTGCATAACTCTACCTCAAGGAGGCCCGATCTACAATTTGGAAGCGCAGGAGCTTCATCAACACCAGGGGTCCTAACACCGCCACTAGCAAGCTGGAAGCGCTTGGGGTACACAACAAGGTGTGGGAGATCATTGATGCCCACCTTGTCAGCCAACTAGAGCGGCTCAGCCAAACGTCCACCGGCCGCACGGTGCTGAGGCAACCAGGCTATAGCGGACGCCAGCAACCCTCGACCGGAAACTGTGCCACAGGACATCCGTACGCTGATCAGGGTTGCTCCGCTTCCGCGAAACATGCACCCTGAGCATCACGTACAGCGCAGACAAGCGCGAGTACAATTCCTACAAAGGAAGTACTCTGACCACCCCCACGTGCGATTCACGGACGCGGCCCACTACGCATCCCACCCAGCCATAGCAGTAAGCGTCATCGACGGCTCAGGCGATGTCATTCGCACTGCGACCGCAAAAGCCAAAAACAGTTGAAGACGAAGAAACGGCCATCGCACTGGCAATGACGTCTCCAACTTCGAATAAATCGCTTCACGTAATTACAGACTGCCAACAGGCATGCAGAAACTACGGCAATGGTCGCATCTCAATATCCGCCCTCCGATTACTAAAAAAGCACAAGGATATCCTGAACCCTACCATACTGTTATAGACGCCAGGTCATGCAGGACTCGACGGAAACGAGCGAGCACATGCTACAGCCCGAACATGCACCCTCCGGGCACCGCACCAGTCGCTCCGTGACCCAGAGCCTGTCCAGCAGCAGTACCGTGCACTTCTGCACCACCACCACCTTGCCAGATGTGCCTACCCACCACCGCACCAGAAGCTCACCCGAGAGGAGACTGCAGCCTGGCGGCAACTACAGACAAACATATACCCCCACCTTAGCTTCCTGCACATCATACACCCCACAATATATCCACCAACATGCCCACACTTCAGCGACTATCCAACACTGTACCACACCACGTGGGCTTGCCAGAACACACCAGCAGCCCCCATTATTCGCACCCCCACCCTCGAGCAGTGGGAGGCCGCGCTGTGCAGTTCGGTAGTGAACAAATGTAGCGAAGCAGAAACACAAGGGACGGAAAGAATACACACGGACGAGCGCTCGTCCGCGTGTATTCTTTCCGTCCCTTGTGTTTCTGCTGCGCTACATTTGTTCACTATGAATTACCAACTAGCCCAGACTACAGCTTTACTTAGTGCAGTTCGGACCCTGAAGACCAGCGACAGTTGGTGGACCGGGCACGCAGGACCGCAGCCGCCGCAGCTGGCCCTGTACTGAGGGCTTCTCCCGCTTTCAAGCGCGAACCTCTTGAATAAATGTTTTACCACCATGAGGACAAGTGAGGAGAACACAAGAAATGCATTATGCTGACTGGGATTTGCCACGCGATTGCTGATTGTATATAATAAGTGTACATATGTATATAGTTGAAACAAAATCGCTTTCGGTCTCTCACTGCTCATTAGCAGCGATTTTCCTGTGGGAAACACCGGCCCACACTGCATGCTTCGCCCCTCCCCAGGTTCCACGTCAGTGGAGATGGCCCGCGGTTTTTAAGCTTTCCCAAAGAAAGACAACGGTATTTCTCTATATCTGCCGCGAGACCTTGTGGAGACAGGCATGAACGCCCAGCAACAGATAACTTAATAATGGACGCACAAACGTCATATTAAGGCGCGAATTACGAAATCTAATAAAGAGCTCCAAGTAGGTGACAACGGTAGCAAGGCAAAACGCCAAAAAGGAGATAGCAGGCGCGCGCTTTCCGCGTGCTTATGGCTGGCTACACGTGCCATAAAAAAAAAAGAGAGAGAGAAGGCCTTTCTGCGAACTTGATCCAGCCGAGGACGTAAGAAACCCTAATTTGGCTCGTGCGGTATAAAACAGATACCGGAAAGTCTACAACACCCTTATCAAACCTGGCGGCTATTTCACGCTCTTCTTCCCTTTATTTTTCTTTTAGTGAGCCCACCAAGTAGCGCGATTTCGCGCATACATTTTGGTGGCTCAAGCCCTGTGGCATGGTCGCGGGTTCGATTCCCGGCCGCGGCGGCCGCTTTTCTGATGGAGGCGAAAAGCAAAAACGCCCGTGTGCACGAGATTTCGGCGCACATTAAAGATCCCCAGGTGGGCAAAATTAATCCGGAGCCCTCCACTACGGCGCGCCTCATCGCCTGCGTTGCGTCGGCGCGTAAAACCCTACAATCAATCAATCAAATCAAGCCCTGTGGCATCTATTCCCAATAAGGAATGGGTAAACGGCAAAAAAAAAATGACCAACTCTTCCTCAAGAAAGGTGAGAGAAGCGCGAAAGCTAAAAGTGCGTTCAAACTTCGCTGCAAAAGCAACCGATCTTCAAACCTCCAAAGGGCCAAATCGCAAGCGAAGAACGAACCCATGCGACGATTGTTCGCGCACTAAATAAGCGCAGCTACAAAAGATCTAAATGTATACCGATACGCGGTTTACGAGATAAAGGTGTGCAACTGTACTACGTGTTCACGATCAATGCGTGTATTTTCTTGTCTAGAACCGTTCCTTTTTCGCAATTTTCGAGTAACCATTTTGACGCAACGGAAACCCAGTTTCACGCATGCGCCGTATGTGCAAAGATCTTACCAGAGCTTCTCTGGCGACCAACCGGTCCAAGGAAAAATGCAGTAGTTTTTTGACAGAACGCCATCAATCCCACTGAGAAAGGCCTCGATTAAAAAAAAAAACTGGTGTGAATTTCAAGGTTTAGGAAGGAGGAGCCTGCCACACCTCAGGACATTACTGGACTACAATGTCGTCATAAATATCTTCGCTGAAACGGTTAACTACATAGCAATGACTATACCTGATACGTAACACGTGACGGAGCACGTTGCTTCGCCACCTACCGGCTCCGTGAGATCTGAGATCATAGCTCTGCGCTTAGTTCAGTGCACGTGATCGTTCCCAGTGCTTCGTCTCTCTGCTCTAGGTGACATGCGAACTGCACGAACTGTGCTGATTTATGGCTACTTTGCTTTGACTACGTTCATTTGCGATCTCCCGATATGGTTTGCTGAAACCACGCGCTCAGCGCTTAGAGTTACGTGTGACGTGCGCTGTGTATACTGTTGTTACACTTCGTGGTATCAACTGCAGATCTTTAGTGCCATGCGCTATCGTCTCGGGCCCCATGCAGGCCCATTTCGGACCCTTGCATAAATTTCTGACATTCTGTCTGAACTTTTGAGAATGTTGTAGATTTCTGCGTATTTCATGTTTCCTGTTTTGCCCTCTATAGGCTCTTGGCTATGACGGGAGTGTTTTCTTTTCTTCATTTTCTTTTTCTTTGTTTCACTTCTTTGTCAAATAGCTGCGGGCCTTCATACTCTGTGAGTGTGCTGCCCGAGACTGTGGTATTCCGTATGCTTTCAAAGGAAAGGGGTTTGGGCGGGCCATGTGTTGAGAAGAAATGACAACCGGTCGACCACCAGGGTGAAAGAGTTGATACCGAGAGACGGGTCTGGAATAACGGCAAGGCCAATAACTCGATGCAGGGAAGAAATGAGAAAACTCCACTCGCTCACTCAATCAATCACTCGCTCACTCACTCAATCAATCAATCACTCAATCACTCGCTCGCTCACTCACTCACTCACTCACTCACTCACTCACTCACTCACTCACTCACTCACTCACTCACTCACTCACTCACTCACTCACTCACTTGTTCACTCACTCACTCACTCACTCACTCGCTCACTCACTCACTCACTCACTCACTCACTCACTCACTCACTCACTCACTCACTCACTCACCCAATCACTCGCTCACTCGCTCACTCACTCACTCACATTACAGGATCCTTTTCCCGGAACGATCCAGGGATCACCTGTCGAAACCCATCAGGTAACAAGTAATTATCTTGAGCTAACGAATGCTCCGGGCATTTTACGACTATCAATGTAGGTGAGTACTGCCTGTATCTTTTTTTTTTCTTCCTGGCGGCGGTTTCACCACCCAAGTGAAGATAGCTGAGAGGGCATCGGAGGGTACGGGGTGAATTTCGTAAGGAACGCATGCCGTAATCTTCGCGCGCATCTTGCGGTAATTGTAAGGTTAGTCTCGATCATGAGGGCATAGCTATTATGCGTCCGATTGCCGTATACGCGAACGCGAGAAGAAATTATTGCCAAAGCTTACTTTTTACTACAGCCCTGCAAGGACCAAGGCGCAAGAGGCGGGTTAACGCGATAAGGCGCTGTCGTTCAACTGAATTGTATTTTTTGGTGAAAGAAAAACGAGCCATTGCATGTACGAGGTTATTGGCAAAAGGTTATACAGGCACTACACAAAAGGCTAGCATCAAAACAAGGCCATATTAAGTACAATGAAAAAAAAAATGCAGCTAACTGCCGACTGGGAATTGTCGAATAAATGATAAAGCTGCTCTGTTATACACGAAGTTTCTGTAAAGTTGGCTTTGCTAAGACACACGTATATTGCTGGTAAGACATCATTTTCAGGCGTCTAATGGACAGTCTGATGCCCAATTAGGAAGGCCGCGGGATTTTTAAAGACGATAGTCTTTCTAGATATACTTAAACCGAACATTTTGGTCCGTCCGTCCGTACGTCCGTGTCTGTCTGTCTGTCTGTCTGTCATTTTCCACTTCGGTGGGTATTTCCTTCTTTTCAAAACTCTAGTTGACCTCGGTCCAGTTCGTTTATTTTTAATTGGCGTCACCCGTGACACGTATGTGGTACGGGTTGGGCTTTTATTTTATATTATAGCCCTTAGTCCGTCTGTCCGGTCCGGTCCGGTCCGGTCCGGTCCGGTCCGGTCCGGTCCGGTCCGGTCCGGTCCGGTCGGTCCGTCCGTCCGTCCGTCCGTCCGTCCGTCCGTCCGTCCGTCCGTCCGTCCGTCCGTCTGTCTGTCTGTCTGTCTGTCTGTCTGTCTGTCTGTCTGTCTGTCTGTCTGTCTGTCCGTCCGTCCGTCCGTCCGTCCGTCCGTCTGTCTGTCTGTCTGTCTGTCCGTCCGTCCGTCCGTCCCTCGATTCATTTTTCCGGCCAAAAGTTGAAGGAATAATACTTGAACGATAGATTCATATTTTATATACATTATACTGACCTGTATAATGTTAGCTGCTGTATTTTTTAGGTATTTAATGGGTCTAAACTAGTTTCGGCAATTGTCCCAACAGTTTGTGTTGTGTTTTTTGAAGAATTGATGGTGAATAAAAAATAAAAAAATATAGGCAAAACTTTTCTAATCCACTAAATCTGGAAACACAGTTCATACTTGTGAAAATTATTAAGCAAAATGAATACACTGGGCATTTGAGGCAAGAAATCAACGCACAACTGAAAGTCGCAGTGTTCTTTAAATTGAAAATAAATTTGTGTGATATTTACGATAGAAAATTTAAAGATAAGCCTTGAGAACAATACCTTGACTGAAAAATAGCAGGAGAGCAGGCGACAAGCCTGGACCAAGTAGCAAAGTTCCATCTTCAAAAGTAAAGAAATGTTCCAGAAGAAAGCTCGCGAGCAGTATAACGCGCGAAATTTGAATTGACTTCAGCCAATTTCGTCCGTGCTTGTCGTGGGAGGACACAAACGGGAGGGGAAGAGTGAAGAGAGGCGCTTACGTAGCAGCGGCGGCAGGAGGCTATCGTCTTTCGACGACATTTTCAACGAAGCGAGCAGATACACTGCCAGTTTTTTAATTAAACGTTTACCTCCGTAGAACCCCATGCATCCCTATGCAGCGCTATTAAGCAGGTCGTGACTCGAGCGCCTACATCCTGCCAAGAGCAGACGACTGGCGGAAAACCCTCTTATGCTGCGTTTGGCACCGAGGCTGCCAGAATTGAGGCCCCGCGATGCACGTACGTTAAAGGGGCCACGAAGACTGAATACAAGTTTGCTTCATTAAAAAGACTGTGAATTTTGCCGCAAACTTCGAACAGATAATCTTGGCAATAAAGAAAACAGGGGAGGCATTGGCGACTGCCCAGCCACTTCCCGGCAATTTGTCTATGACGTCACGGGATCCTGTTCGCGCGATTGGCGGCCGCTGATCTAGGCAATCGCCGAACGCGTCGCGTGATGGAAAGAATGGAGCTCCTGCCAGAATTCGGCGAGTTGTATTAGGCTGAAGCGATCGCTGTCAGTCCTATCTCTTATTCTTTACCCTCTCTTTATACCTTTATGTCTCTCTCTCTCTCTCTCTCTCTCTCTCTCTCTCTCTCTCTCTCTCTCTCTCTCTCTCTCTCTCTCTCTCTCTCTCTCTCTCTCTCTCTCTCTCTCTCTCTCTCTCTCTCTCCCTTATCCTTTCACTACCCTTTTACTTCCCTTTCCCCACACTGGGTTGTATGCAGGCGAGCTCCCTGCCGAGTTTAAAAATATCCACAGTGCACTTCCTTTCCTTTCCTTTTCTCACAAACCACAACAACAACAAAATCGCTGGAAGACTACGTTGGTCTGGTTACCTATGTACGGTCGAGCAGATGGCGCTTCGAATGGATGGCGACGCCGGTGGCAAAAACGGGAAATATGACCGCAGACGCCGAAGTTGTATCAAATGCGCTGCTGACAAAATGCGAAAAGCTGACCGAAAGAACCGGGTGGTATGGAGTAGCCATCCGGTGAATGTCGGGTCGACTAAAACACGCAAAAAAAGAGAGAGAGAGAGAAAGAAACACGACAGCGGTTCTACTGGGGCCTCTAGTTCTGTTTCATCGCATGACTTGAATGCTAACGTGCAGTTGACACAGATGATAGCTATGTTTTAGCGCTGGTCCATACGACGTCACTCTTGCCCGTAATACGTTGCGGTAGCGCGAAATTTGAATGTTTTCAGTACTTGTTGCGTATTCTTATTGTTTAAAAATGTCTTTTGCGGCTGGAGAGAAGCTGCGTGAGTTGCGAAGGGCTGTTCTTTCAAACCGAACAAAGTTGCGCTTTGTCTGCATGGCCCTCGCAATATAGGTAAACAGGGGTGTTCAACATGTGAGAGAGGAATGGTAGCAGCCTGGCACGCTAACAAAAGCGCGGGGAAACTTTTTTCGGATGAAGATAACAATTTGTTATAACTCATAAAGAAAGAAGCAGAGATAGACACGCTACTCAAACAAGGACCGAACCCACGACCTTCGTGGCCAATAACCAAGAAGCCCACGCGCACCAAAATTCCATGTTCGTTGCTATCCCCACCGGGTCGCAATTAATTTTCAGTCCTCCACAACCGCGCCCCTAGTAGCCCTGTTGTAGCGTCCGAGCTGTCTTCGGCAATTTAATGTTTATTAAGTGCAGAGCATTTTAGGCGCTTGCCTTGTCGTCCTAGCTCGCTCGCTAGAACCAAGCATATCGCCACGGCGTTACGGTGTAGCCTGTCACGGTCCCTTCACCGCGGCGTAACCCAGAGGCTTCGAAAGCCAAGCGGCTATGCCAGGAATGAGGATATACGTAGCGTGAGCTAAGGTTCAGCTAGTTATTCTTAGCTTTTTTGGTTGTCTAGGATTAGCTGATTATCATGCTTACTGTTGCTTATAATCCAATCCAATCCAATCCAATCCAATCCTTATCCAATGCAATCCAGAACTCCCCCTGGCGCAGTTTCAGGCAGGGGGTGCGCGAGCACTGCAAAGGCGGGAAATTTGAATTGCATGGGGGCGGTAGCAGTACGCGGATAACGGCGGTGCAGCCCATTATGGCGAATCACTGCTCTGCATTTCCGACAGCTTTCACGTTGAGTGGAACGGCTTTAATTTTGTTCGGGTAAATAACCTTTGTGCTTCCCTAAACTTTGTTTGGGTTTTGTCGTCTCGCTTTTGCTTTTCTCTTTTCTTATCCTTACTCGTTTGTAGCGCCATTTCCAGCGCAAACAGTAGCACGTGTGTCCACACTCCGGCCGGCAGCTGAGGACGCCGCGCCCGCAGAAGCACCGTTTACAGTTCAACTGCAAGGTCTCGGGCGACGCGCTGAACAAACACGTCCGCACAGTGGCACCACTGACAAAAGGCGTCAGGGGGGGAGTCCTGTCTATATGAGTATCAAGGCAGCAAGGAGGGGCTCCCCACTGGCAGGGGATGTTGGTGTTGACCCGTGCCTGAGGAACCTCTCTAAAACCACGCGGCGTATCTCCGTGAGCTGCAGATGTTGTTTGAGAGAGAAGCGAGTGGTCGTGCGCTCATCACTCGCGTGCTGACGCATTTGCGTCGGGATAAAAAGTGTGGAGGGGGCCGCTTGGCGTTCTGAGGCGATGACCAGCTGACCAACGGTCATCTCGGCGTGATCGATGGCACTGCGCCACGGGGTAGGCGCACGCGTGGAACTCCTTTAGGCATGCTGTTAAAGGGACTCTGCAACACTACCGCTAAACACTCTCACTCTTTCCTTCGCGTCTGGAAGCGCTGCAAAAGCTATAGTTATCGCTCGCATGGAACGGCACTGCGTGATCCGCTCGTCCCAGCAGATCCGTTTCTGCTTTGATTTTGTGGCCTTCTTTAGGTGGATATCGAATGCGTTTATGGCTGCAACCGAAGGAAAGCCAGCCAATGGCCTCTACACCTGTGACGTTAATAGAGCGCTCGAAGAACGCCAAGACTAGGAAAGAAAGAACATTTTCTTGAGCAAGTTTCTAAGTTATCTTACAGGCATTGAGCAGTAATTTTTGGCTAAGTATTTTGTGGCCTCCTACTCTAAGTACTGGACGTGTTTGTTGACTTCGTTCTGAAAGCATTAAGGATTTAGCAAAAAGTTGAACGAAGTGTTGCAGGGTCCCTTTAACCCAAGACTGCAGCCCGAGCTGGAATTCGCGAACACACACTTTGAGCTGAAGAAAATATTTATTTATTTATTTATTTCTGTGTAAACGCGAATCTTTTTTGCTTGCGAAGATGAAACTGCAAAGTGCCAAAGTCAAAGCTGCTGCAATCAAAGTCCAAGCGTCAAAAATCAAAGTGCGAACTGCCTGCGAGTCTAAGTCTAAACTCAGGCGACAGCAAACAAATCCCGCAGGAAAAAGAAAAACTCCCACCTCCCCTCGCGGGAACCCCTGTGTAGATGCGACGCATAGGGGGTTCACGTTGCAGCGTAGGACAGCGGAGGAACGGCGCTGGAACGATGGAGCGGAGCGGCGCAGGCACCGCGTTTTATAGCGCGCATAACGGTGAGGGGACGCGCCGGCGCCAGTGCATCTGCCGCGGCTATGACGCAACATAATCCAACACAATCCACTTTAATCCAATCCAATCCAAATCAAATCAAATCCAAGCCAATCCAATCCAATCCAATCGAATCCAATCCAATGCCCCTCGCGAGAGAGTGTTCGCTATCGCAGAGGAGAGGGGGTGAGCGGCGGAGAGCGCAGCTGGCGCGGCGAGGAGATTGGGGGAGGGCGGACGCCGACGACGCCGGATGCAGGGACAAGGCGAGTGAATGAAATGCAGTCGCATCTAAAAGCTGCGTTTCCCCTCCTCCACCCCCTCCGCCCCCGCCATTGTCGACCGTTTCGAAATGGCGCACTAGGATAGACGTCGGCTTCATGACGCGAGGAGGGACCCACGTTCAATTCCGACCACGAGAAGCTTCTTTTTCTTGAGTCGTAGTCATCATCATCATCATCACCATAATCACGTGTTTTCCCCATTGAGTAAAGGTGGCTTTCAGTTCCTGTTGCGCCATCAGTGCGACCGCGAAAGCTTCGCTGTAGTAAAACTGTTTACCATCCAATGCATACACTCAGCGGTAATTCGTGCTTTTGGGCTATTTTTGTGCATATTTCGCAAAGAAAATAAAAACGCATTAGTTTCACACTTTGTGCCGGTCTTTCTCGTTTTTCTTTCCCTTTCCGTAGTCTGCAGCGCCCGGGAGAGGCACAATAAAGTCATTCATTCATTCATTCATTCATTCATTCATTCATTCATTCATTCATTCATTCCATTTTTCAAAGAAACCACTCCTAAAGAATCGCATACAAGCCTGAGATGACCCGAGGCGGGAAATGTGCAAAGAAAAGACCGCTTCGTGGATCAAGGAATGCTAATCATGTATTTATGTCATCGCGTAAAGATTCTGAAGTATAATGACGTAATCTAACTATGACAAGCAAACTCGGCGTAACGACAGACTGGTTAGTGAATAATTGTCATATAATTTCTGTTGGGAAAGTTTTGATAACGGAAGAGTTACAGACGTATTTTGTAGCTATACTCTGCAGTAGCTAGCTGCCCGTCTATACACCATTTTCCTTGCTAGGGATGGGCGCCGCCATTTGCTTTTTCTGTCCGGACGCTAGCGCCGTCTATGAAGCGACCGCCGAAACCTCCGCCGCCGCCACGCGTCCAACGTGTGGGCAATTAACTGGCAGGGGGCGGCAGCCAATAACAGCACGAGGCGCGGAAGCGTCTTTCATGACGTTTCGCGCGTGTTCGTTCGGTGTGTCGTCTGCTCCTGGATTTCGCGAGGTGGGTTTCTCCTGCGCCGCAGCCATGAGCAGCTCAAGGGCGGCCCGCATCGCCAAAAACGATCTGCTAATATCCCTGGCACGAGCAGAACCAAATGTATGGGACCAGAAAACAGCTACGTATCGCTTTCGCTTGCCTTGTAACTGCAAAAGACCACGCTGCATAAAGTAAAATTAAGAGCAACATCTCTTGAGAAGTGTCGGCATTGCAGTGTTTTTTTTCTCCGTGTAGTCAGCGAAGGCTGCCTTTATCGTGGTTGATTCGGTGGTTTTATTAAAGTTCATGTGAAAAGAACAACCATCGAAACCATATTCTTGCCACATTGAATGAGAGAAGCATTTGCACAAATCCACATAATTGTCAATAATGCGTAGCATTCTTACGCCGCTAGTATTCATTGAGTTTTTTAGAGACAGATTTGGCTATTAAGTGCTGCGTTCTTTCCGCGCGTCTGCTCGGTACCCGTGCATTACCGAGTGAACCGTAGTGGTTTGGCGTTAAGTTAGCGGTTGCAGTGCTTGTGTGTGTGTGTTCTGTTTTGTTTTCATCATCTGCGCACGGATTTTAAGTCCTAATTTGCTGCCAGAGCGGACAATGCCGACCCCGGCTGTTGCGAGCAGCAGTAGCAGTGTGGTGGTGGTGCCGGTGGTGCTCCGCAGTTCCGCGATGCAAACGTACCGGTATGGCACCGACTGACATAGAAATCGATATCGGGGAGTAAATACGTGTTTTCAATGCCACCATGCTTGTTATATTCACCGATTAGTCATGTTTACGGAAGCGCGGACGTCGAATGCGGAGCGCGCACAGCATGTGGGTCACGGTGATCTGTGCTCGCGATGGTCTTTCGACGAGGCGATTGCTACGCTGTTGACATTGCAATGAAATATAATCCCTCTTAACTAGACTTATGACGGTTACTGACGAAACGAAATTACCTAGGCGGAAAAATAACACGACCGCACAACCAGTCAAATTTCTATTCGAAGGTTGAGCAGAAGGGTCGACGTTCGGGCGAGTTAATATTGGTTGATCATGATCGTGATCATGATTGACCTAACTCTTCGCAGCGCATGTGGCCTGTCGCTCGGAGCCCACCTTTGTGAAACCGCTGCTTGCACCACAAATGCTTTACGCGACCAGCAGTAACTGTTTTGTAATTGTAATACTTCAGATTCCGTGACAACGCAAAAGGATTAGAAGCTTTTCCTTTGACCGCGTTGTGAACAGGTTGAGCTATTTTCCAAATGCAGCGTTCACGCGTATCTCGAGCTGCGTTTCCACATTGGGCTGCCTGCTTATCCTGCTATCGACCAGCAGTGTGCGATGGAGAAAGTTATCCTTTCATATCGTTTGGCGGTGTAATGCGTGCGTTGGCCTGAAAAAAAGTAAACAAAACGCCTTGGTTTTAAAGGTTACATTACATGAAAAGGGGATAGTTTAATGCCAATCGGCTGTAATGACCAAACAATATACGGTATTTTAAATTGACTACAAGGAACCAGAAGTTATTGTAATGTTGTATTGTATCGGCGGTCGTGAAAGATCCCCAAGTGGTCAAAATTAACCCGGAGCCCTCCACTACGGCGCGCCACATCACCCATGAAGCGTCGGGGAGTTAAACACCATAATGAATCAATTAATCAATCAACCAATCAATCAATGCTGTATTGTACAGGATAAAGTTGCTTCTAAGATTTAAGGGGTTCCGTTCCCTGTCGCAGCTTTGTGTGTGATAAATGGATTTTGCTCCGTCTGCTTGCCGTCCAAGTGCACCCAACAAACCCTGGAGTTGGTCGTTGGTACAAAGTCGTTGCGATTTATCAACGGCATCCACCGATATCTCACTCGGTGTGCGTTGGGAAGCGATGCAGCAAAAACACGCCGCAACCGCACTGCATTTTCTCCAGGCAGTGTCGTGCACATGCGTGGTGTCAGCGACTGTTTCTCGCTTTCTCTGGTTGTTCAATAGCCCACCACCACGCAGTGCTGACCAAGTGACGTTTGCGCCTTGAACGGCATCGCAGCATTGGCTAAAACAGTTGAAAGTTCCGCAAAAACTAAGCACACGGTGCGAAATACCCCTGAACTACGCAGCGGAGCACACCGCGCCGAGTGATGTTAGCAGCCCAGAGCGCACAGGCAACGCTGGTCGGCCGCCGAGAGAACTGGTTTGAGAGTATTTTCCTCCTTTCCCGGCTGCTTATGGAAAATGGTGTATTGACGATGGAAGGAAACTCGGTAACGTTTACAACTTCAATGTGAATTGACAAATTTGAATTGACAGAGTAGCTTTATTGATCACACTCCTGCAGTTTAAGTTTATTATTTTTAATGACTGATTTCTAGTGCTACGTTGTCATGCAGTTTTGTTATTCAGCCTAAACCGTGTCGCCTTTTCCTCGTTCCAACCAAAGGGTACACCATCTTCTACTCTTATCGTAGACTAATTTGACCTTAGCGCCTTCTTTTTCTTGAGCTGCACTCCTCCATAACTGTTCGCGTATTTCCCGAATTCTCTTGGAAAAGTCATCAGAGAGTGAAAAATTTGGTGACCTTTAGTTTGGGAGAAGCTTTTAGTACTGCGATTTTTTCACGGTAGTCAACGAACTTCAGGATAACGGGTCGAGATTTTTCAGAAGTTTTTCGTCCAAGCCTGTGACACCTCTCAATACCGCTCGCGGTTACACCCCGTATTCCATGAAAAAAATGTTATCTTTAACTCTCGCCTTTAGTTGCTCGTACGTCTCTTTGTTAGGCTCCTCTAAGTCAGAAACGATTCGGTTGTTTCGTCGTCCCCTATTTTCCAAATCATCAACCTTATACATCGGCTCTGAAATCTGTTCATCCAGGTTCGTTGACGAGCATGAAAAATCTACGAGGCCCGGGGCCCTATTCTCGACTGCACAAATTGCCGGCATTTCGCCCATGTTTTTTTGTGTAAGCACGACGTAAGCAATCAGTGACGTGCTGCACCTATAGCTATGACGACATGCAGTGTAATTTGACGAGTCACTCATAAAGATCGCTACCAAGGTATCAAATATTGTGCAAGAAAGATATAAAAACACTTGACATGTACTATAAAAATTAAGACGGTAGCTGAGGCTGACAAGAAAAACACATTTCTGGAGGTCAAATTTGGCGCCAACACCACAAGGCGATCGAGTAACGTTGATCCAAAAGCGAGCGAAAGGCGGATGTCGAGCTAAAGAACATCAAACAATTTTTTACCGTATCTATTTATATCTTTCAATCGCTCTTAGCAACATAGTTGGGCTCTCTGCTTCAATGCAAGCTTTGTTGCGTTATCACCTTCCCTGCCGCCACCGCCGCCACGCCATCGTCTGCTGCTATGTTACAAGTTTATGGCGTGATCACAGAAAAAGAGAGCCGCGACCATTGCTTCTATGACACATAAGAGCAGCGAAGCGCTACGCCTGATAACCGCGGAGCGCACCGATGTCGCCGATTCACTCATTCGTCAAGCTCGACTGCAAACAGCGCTGTAATGAACTAAATAGTCACTTTTCATTGTTATTTTTCTCTTGAGTTCGATCATGTGACCCAACAGCTTACTAGGAGGTGCGTGGACAAATACCATGCATTCGGTTCTCTTTGTCATGGGGAGACTTGTACTGCCCTCTTATGTTGCAGTTACGCCAAACAAATAATTTTTATTTCATTGCCAAACATAAAAGCAAAATACTACATGTTATTTGTATGTTCCATGATCGCTGACTTGGAAGCAGTTGAAACTATAATTTGTTTCGGTAGGAAACATGCTTTACACAGCGCGCATGCGAAACTGCGCCTGTTGCAAATTGCCGCGCATTTCACGGCGCCGTAAGCCGGGGCAATATTGTGCCCTATTTTGCTTGTATTTTGCGCCAAAACAGCCGCCATTTTCAAGCTGTTACGTAGCATTACGTCACTTTTACGCAGGCTGAAGTTGCCAATGCATGACGTAATCGTTCCCGCCAACTGTTTAAATAACGTCACGCCTTCTCAGCCAATCACAGAGGGGGTGTGTATTACAAGCAGTATTGTTGTTGAATAGCAAAGACAGGCTTACGTTGTCAAGTCCGCTGCATTTAGTCTGGTTTTTCATTGCCGGTCAAGAATTGTGTGCCTTTAGTAACGAGAAATAAGGCAAACTTTAGAACTGGTGTCTGTAGACGACATGAAACGTCAAAATGACGACAGCACACACAACCGCTTTGTCAACCGGAAGCACGTGACCAAAATTGAAAGCCAATCAGAAAAGACTTCCGGAAAATTGCCTGAATTGCCGGCAATTTGTGCAGTCGAGAATAGGGCCCCCGAGCTCTAATCAGCTTCGCTGCAAAGAAAACTTACGGAAAGCGTAGCCTGGTAATCGTGGAGCTCCTCAATGATAAAATATTCACAACATGTTTTCTCAAACGCAAGTAACGCAACACTTGACTTGCGCAAGCGCAGGCTATTTGCGCGTTCGAGCGTGTCCGCTCGCTAATCGCCTGCCTGTGCCGTTTGGTTTTTACAGCTATTAACCTTTGGCTCAAATGGAACTAGGCCACGGGGAGCGCATAAAAACGACGTAAAAGCCTGCTCGGTACATTCAGCCACAAGCGAGACAGAACGGCCAACATTAAGCTTCCGCTACTTGATTGATTGGGCAAATCGGTCGTTCGGCAGTATGGAAATCAAAGCTCCGCTGGTGTCGCAACCTACATGCAATGGTGGGACCGATTATATAGGTGGCGGCGCAGATTGCGCGAGACGCGTTCGGGGCGACGCTTGAGGTTGTGAGGAGAACGGCTGTTCACGTGCATTGGTCTCTCCGGTGCAAGCAGCGGTGAGATCGAAGGCTACACTGTCAGATAAAGCCAGGGGACGTGTCGGTGCATTTGCTCGACAATGCGCAAGCGCACCTCCAATGATCCCGCCAAACGAGGGCACGGGCGATCCGCCGCGGCCGCTGGGCTATAAGCGGTCTCTTGCGTGCGATTACTACATTCAGTGAAATCGGCTAGGTCAAGGCAAGACTATTTACGGAGGTACTTGTGCGCCTGATTGCGCGGGCAGATATTTGCAAGTATATCTCGCGTCGTCAGTGAGTTCCGCAGGGCTTCGTCGGTACAGGGTCGCCAGCCTTAGCGCCTTTAATAAGACATGTTTGTAATAAAGGAACGTGAATTAGAGGCCAGTCACGGCTCGCTTTCGAGACTGCCGCTCTGTAGCATACGGAATGCTAAAGTTGGACAAGTTACGACACACGCACGCACACACAATGCGTGCATATACTGGCGTAACCTGAATACTAGCCCATAAAAATGACAATGTCATTTAAACGCTATACGCGCTCAGTCCAAGTTATTTCGGTTCGGCTGGCATCGCGCTGGCATGTTATTCGTACTCTTTGTGCATGAGCTTACAGAAAAAACTTAATTTGCTCTCAAGTAGGTAGAGATAGGCATGAACCATATTTCACAGCATGAAGAGGACCGTCTTCTCGAAATTTAATGTAATCGCAAGGATTGTGTGTTGCATTACGGGCTATGCAGCCTTCGCTTTTGTGACGACAGACCGAAAATACAACCTGTCGCAGACGACGAGATTCCGAATTCATCTTCGAAGAACTTGCAGAGCGCATGCCGGTAAAGAGAGAGACGGCACGAGACGTTTTGCCGCAACGAGTGGCTGATTCATTCTGTACAGGGGGATCAAAAGTAAGACGAACAAAGGGGCGCACACGGCGTCCGACGCATGCTGCACCGTTTGGGTGCAAAGCCGGTGAACTGCGCGCATGCGCAGTTCTTTCAGAGCATCTGAGAGTGTAGCCTATTATTAAAGGAAATGGTAGATGACAAGCGACACGGGTCATTTATTTCGAGGCGCCTTTTTGCACTGGGTCACCACTGGGCAAGACGGGGGTGGAAAGGCATCGTGCAAGCTGCAATACGCTTGTTGCGCGCTTGGATCCCAAATATAGTCGATAAAAGGCACACGAGCAAGAGACTGGCTTGCTGACGTATGTGCATTCACGAGTAAAGCTTTACTGTCCCTACCTAAGAAAATTCGAGAGAAGAGCGAAAGGAGAACTTGTTTTTGTGCGAGTTGGTGCATCTTGGCGAATAAACACGGGCTTTGCGCGAAAAAGACAACACACAGAATGCGCTCGTCCCGTCCTTCCTGTGTGGGTTGTCTTTTTCGTGCAAAGCCCGTGTTTATTCACCAAGAGCGAAAGCTTTCTGACATCAAAAGTGCGTCTAAAGTGCGTCGAAACATTTGCTAAAAGTGCGTCCAATCGAACGTCAAACCTTCAAAGACCCAAATCACAAACGAAGAACGAACCCATGAGACCATTTTTCGCCCACTAAGTAAACGCATCCACGAACGATCTAAATGTACACCGATACGTGATTTATGAGGTAAAAATATACCATGGTACTCCTTCTTCATGAATGATACTCTTATCTAGAACCGTTTCTTTTTCGTCACTTTCAAGTAACCGTTTTGACAAAACGGAAGCCCGGTTTCACGCGCGCGCCGTGTGTCTGCAGAGATCTCATTGGAGCTTCTCGGTCGACCAACCAGCCTACGGGGAAATGCATTAGTTTTTTCACAGGACGCCATCTGTCCAACAAAGAAAGCTTTCGCTTTAAAAAGCAGGGAATAACGGGATCATTTTCCATTTATTTATTTCATAAAACAGGGTCAAACAAAAATAGCAGCACAGCACGTATCACCCGTGCAACTGGCCTGAAATAGTGAAAGCCTGTTGCAACAACAAATCCTAGCCACCTTAGGACTTACTTAATTTCGCCTCTGTGAAAACGGCTTGTCGCACCGCGGATTCCGTCAAGAGATGGAATCTTTGTTCGAAATTCTGTGTCATCAGATCACCGCTGGTCGTCCACCTTCCCAGAGTGCAATGGCTCATAATTTTTGCAGCGAAGCTGTTAGCCTTTCGTTGGTCGGAAGATCTCGTGTTGTAAAAAAAAAAAAAAAAAAAAAACCAGGCAGGAGCCAGCCGTTTTTTATTACGCCATTTTACCACAGGGCATAAAAAAATGGAAGTAAAAAAAAAGTGACGGGAGGCAAGCGGCTTCATGCACTACAGAATGCTGTATATATAGGCCAGTCTCAGCAGGAAAGTCCAAGGGCCCTATTCTCGACTTCACAAATTCCCGGGAAATTCGCCATGTTTTTTGCGTAAGCACAACGTAAGCAATCAGTGACGTGTTGCCCGTATAGCTCTGACGACATGCAGTGTAATCTGACGCTTCACTCATAAAGATCACAACCAAGGTATCGAATATTGTGCATAAAAGATATAAAAACACTTGGCATGTACTATAAAAATTAAGACGGTAGCTGCCAAGAGAAACATTTCTGCAGGTCAAAATTGGCGTCAACACCACAAGGCGATCGAGTGACTTTAATCCAAAAGCGAGCGAAAGGCGTATGTCGAGCTAAAGAACATCACAAATTTTTTTGCCGTATCTAATTATTTATTTCAATCGCTTTTAGTAACATAGCTGGGATCTCCGCTTCAATGCAAGTTTTGTTGCGTTATCACGTTCCCGGCCGTCACCGCCGCCACGCCATCGTCTGCTGCTATGTGACAAGCTTATGGCGTGGTCATAGAAAAAGACGGCCGCGACCATCGCTTGTATGACACGTAAGAGCACCGCACCGATGTCGCCGATTCACTCATTCGTCAATCTCGACTTCAATCAGCGCTGTAATGAACCAAATAGTCACTTTTATTTGTTATTTTTTCTCTTGAGTTCGATCATGTGACCCAGCAGCTTACTTGGAGGTGCGTGGACAAATGCCATGCCTTGGGTTCTCTTTGTCGTGGAGAGGCTTGTACTGCCCTCTTATGTTGCGGTTACGCCAAGCAACTAATTTTTATTTTATTGCCAAACATAAAAGAAAAATACTGCACGTTATTTGTATGCTCCGTGATCGCTGACTTGGAAACAGTTGAAACTATAATTTGTTTCGGTAGAAAACATGCTTCAAACCGCGTGCATGCGAAACTGCGCCTGCTGCAAATTCGCGGACATTTCGCGGCGCCGAAAGCCGGGGCAATTTTTTTGCCCTATTTTGCGACAAAAGCAGCTGCCATTTTCAAGCTGTTACGTAACATTACATCCCTTTTACGCAGGCTGAAGTTGCCAATGCATGACGTAATCGTTCCCACCAACTGTTTAAATTACGTCACGCCTTTTCAGCCAATCACAAAGAGGGCATGTATTACATGAATTGCTGTCGAATAGCAAAGACAGGCCTACGTTGTCATGTCTGGGGCTTTTAGTATGGTTTTTCATTGCCGGCCAAGAATTATGTGCTTTCAGTACAGAGAAATAAGGCAAACTTCAGAACTGGTGCCCCTAAACATCATAAAGCGTCAAAATGACGACATCACACACAACCGCTTTGTCAACCGGACGCAGGTGACCAACATTGAAAGCCAATCAGAAAAGACTTCCGGCAAATTCTCAGATTTCCCGGGAATTTGTGCAGTCGAGAATAGGTCCCCAATGGCTGCTTGTAAAGAGGACCATGCGTCCGCCGATGAATATCAGGCGGATGGCCTGGGCGATGACCTGGGGCTACCATGTGCGCGGTTAGGCCGGGTTGGAGTTCTGGAAATGTCCCCAGGATGTCTTGCCCGAGACGCCCGAGCGCATGCGTCAGGCTAATCAGGCGTGCAGCATAGAGCTCAGTATTCGTGCAGAAAAAGAAAACCGCACAAAACAAGAATCGAAACCGCATGATGGATAATAAGGCGCCGGTGAACAATGGGACCCCCCATGTGTTCTGGTAAAAATTAAGTGCGCAGCCGCCCTCGAAAGCGGTGGGGGTCGACGTCATTCCAGGGCTAGCGCACGCTTCAGGATAGGAAGGACCCAGCAGTCTTCGCCCAAGACGCCGAGCGCGTGCATCAGGACCCAGGATTTGCTGCCAGAGAAGCCGAGTGCAGGACCGCCTAGACAACGAGGAACACTTAATGCGTAGTCGTTTAGAGCAGCTGCGCTGGACATCCACTTTCTCAGGGCGGGATGTCGTCCATTTTTTCGCCTGTTGGGAGTTCAGTGGCCCCTCTGCGCGCCCGAGAACTAACAACGAAACGCAAAGGTCGGGTAACAACATTCATTTTCATCTTGGTAAATGTAACGCGATCACCACAAAAGGCAACGTCTGGGAACTGGGCGGGTACGGCCTAGAAGAAATTTATTGAATATTGAATGTTGAATCGAAAAACCGTGTGAGGGAGTAAAGCGACACTACACAACTCGTCACACCTCTGCTTAGTGAAGGCAGTGTCTGAGAAAGCACACGGCGCACGTTTTGGTCTAGCCTGTACTGCTGTTGAAAGAAAACCTTCATATCTATAGACCCGCTCAAACAAGCAGAGAGATTTCCGTATTGAAGTTTTCCTTCCTTCTTTCTCATCTTCCTCAGGCAAGCGCTTCAAATTTAAATGCGTGTGCGTCAGCAAGCGAGCCCCGGCATGCCAGCGTGTCTGTTATCCACTATATTCGGGAACCAAGTGCGAAGCAGGCTGATTGCAGCTGGCACGTCGCCCTTCAAACATTATCCTACTCCGTGGCGACACCACGTGAAAAGGCGCCTTAAAATTAATGACCGGCGTAGCTTCTTGATTGAACATTTCCCATGAAAGTAGGCAGCACTCCCAATCACTCCTGAAGAAATACGCATGTGCGCAGTTAACTGAATTCGCTGCCAGATGGTGCAGCATGCGTCGGAGGCTGTGCGCTCAGTTCGTATTCCTTTTAACCTCCCCTGCACATGTGGCTCGGCCTTTCCCGAGACCAGCATTGTGGATAATGATGAGGGCTGCAGTACAAATGATTATGGTGATGGGTGTTACAGTAGTAATGATGATTCCTTTACAAACTTTCCTCGACAGTACTTCTCGCGAGGGTGCTTTCGTAGTTGTTTATGATGATTGGCGTGGGCACGTTATTGACGGTGACATTCGTGCCGTGCGCGTGTATAACCTGGACTTGTTCACTGTCTGAGCTCTTCGCTCCCTGCGATTAGCGGTATTTCCGGATTGCATGACTCGTGCTTCGTCCTCCTCCAACTCACCTTTTTGGTCACGATGATGGTCGGCATCACGCGTTTGTTTTTGCCGCGATTGCTCTCCATTGGGGCTTTCCATTTTGGGGTCGCTGCCTGGTTGCATTACAACGCCGTTGTAAAGAGAAGCTTTCAATGTCTCATTCACGGCGTACGTCGCGTCGAAAACGCACTGCAGGAAAGCCAACTTTCGCCGACGATGATGATGACCGTGGGGTAAGTGAAAGGGGAAAAAAAAACGCTCTCCGTGGCCGGAATCGAACCTGGGTCCTCCGCGATACGAAGCCGGCGTCTATCGAGTTCCTCCATTTCGACATGGCCGAAACAGTTCAGATTTGGAGAGGGGTGCATGAATTAGTCAGACATATCATGCACCCGTCCGTCTAACAACGAAGACGGTTGAAAGCGAAGCGTTCTTCTTGCGAAATCAAATGGCGAAGGGTCAAAGTAAAACTCACCGCGATCGAAAGTTCAAACAGAGTGCGAGTCAAAGTCGATTGATTGATTGTAGGGTTTTACGCGCCGACGCAACGCAGGCGATGAGGGGCGCCGTAGTGGAGGGCTCCGGATTAATTTTGACTACCTGGGGATCTTTAACGTGCGCCGAAATCTCGTACACACGGGCGTTTTTGCTTTTCGCCTCCGTCATAAAAGCGGCCGCCGCGGCCGGGAATCGAACCAGAGGCCTCGTGCTCAGCAGCGCAAGCGAGTCAAAGTCAAAGCCCAACGAGCCAAAGTCCAAACCACCTGCGAGTCTAAGTGCAAACGCAGACGATATGCTAGAAATCCCTCACTAGAAAGCTTTGCGTTCAACCATCGCTGTTATACGGAGGAATCCATGATTTTTTTCCTCTTTTTTCGTTCCATAGCCGTAGTTAGAATCCGCGCGACACTACCCGCGTCCTTCATTTCTGTATTTCGCTGTCGACATACTCGCCGTCACTCTGCATATCTGTGTCCTTGGGCGTCAATAGTTAGAAGGTGCGGTCGTCTTGGCGCTATTGATGTACCAATATCACGGTGGGGGCTCAAGGTCAAAGGATGATTAAACGGCGTGCGCGGGGATGCAGCAACAGAATGTTACTCTCTCCCCCACAAAATCGCTCCCAGCTGTGTGAACCGCTTTGTACGGCGGCGTTTCAACATGAAAAGAAAAAAAAAAAAAATCGGAGCCCTTTCACCCCGTGAAGAGGGGTGGCCAGCAAAGCTGCGGTGCCGAGCCTCAACGTGAGGTTTGACTGGGTAAGTAGTCCAAGGGGTGCACGAAGCAAAACACGTTTGTTTGTAATTTGCGATTGAGCATTGTTCCTGGTTATTACCTGAGAGTCCAGTCCTGTCCAGTCACTGCTCCTCGCGCATGCTCACACGGCTCTTCACGAGCCACGTGAAACGGCTATCAAGCGGCTCCGACGCAGCGTCAGACTTGGCTACTGCACACCTGGGCACGCGCCGGCGCCAGTGCGTCTGCCGCGGCTATGACGCAACACAATCCAACACAATCCAACACAATCCACTTTAATCCAATCCAGTCCAATCAAAGCCAAGCCAATCCAATCCAATGCCCCTCGCGCTTGCGCAGAGCGGCCCTTACGGCACACGCGAAACTGCTCAACCTCGGCCAGTGTAGCTTACGCTACAAAACACCCAGGAATTGTGGGTAGAAATTTATTATAGCGCGGGTATGGTAATCACGGCGCATGCTCTATGAAGGCCCTAGGACCTTTTTAATTTTGTATGATTTTTTTCCGTGCCCGGGGGGTGTGGCGCGCAGTTTTACGATTCCGGGGATTTGAGTGGGCTCCGCAACGTCGCGCTACGCTCGCTAGCGATTCCTGTCTACATCGCTCTGGGACCGGAGACGATCTGCTGGATCCTAGCCATTTACAGCTTTGCTGTAAAAAAAAAGGAAATCTCGGCCTATTTTGTAATGCGCGTGTGCAGTGTGGGACCCGTATACTGAAGTGTTGAAAAAACAGTTACATAGGGCACCGTAGCGTGCGGCAAGATTTGTTTCAGTTAACTTCGACTTTGCTATAAGAAGCTCTGTCATCCGCGATAACTTAGGGGTGCAAACATCATGCTCGCCAAGAAAAATATCTAGACACAAGCTTCTGCACGACATGAAGATAGGGTTTACTGGAATTGGCAAAAACGGTTACCTAAAAAAATTACACCATCTTCCCGTGGGGAACCCTGATGAGGATGCGAAGCATCGTGGCGGTTACGTGTGATTCCATTGTGTTGCCGTTATGTTGAGTGACCTGGTTTTTACTAGCGCCAGAGGGAACTCCGCGTCCGCGTCCACACCGGTGGCAAAGGCACGCAAGTGCTGTTGTGCTACGGTGAGTAGGCGGTGGTTCTCGAGGCGCCGAAACTCGTCCATCGTGTTCTTGTCGATGTTGTCTCTGTGGTAGAATCGGTAGTCTCCGTCAGCTTTGGTAAGGTAAAGGTTGTTGACATTGGTGCACCGGCTGAGAGCAATGTACACGCCCTCCTCTTCGCAGCTGTTGTTGTTGTTGTTGCGCCTTTAGGTATGGCACATACCCAATCAGGGGATCGGCCAATCAACAGAGGATGGTTAAAATGAATGGAATTCTTATCTAATCACGAGACGTTTAGGAAAGATAATTTAGACCGGTTGGAAAAGTTTTTGAGAAAAAAGGAAAAAATAAAAAACCTGAAAAATCGCAGCTTTGTCTTCTCGTTCTTCTTCTTCGGCGGTTCCCCTACGGGAAGATGACGGCGGTGGTTGAACGCGAACCTATCTCGTGATGGATTCTTTGGTTGGCCAATCCCTAAGGGCATCCTGCCACAATCAGCATCAGAGGCGCTGTGGACGGGGCTGGTTGAGCTGCAAGACGCGTGGCGCTTCCCGCGACAGCTTTCCCACGGGAAATTCAGCATCCCCCTCTAAAGTTTTCAGTTCGCCGTTTCCGCTGACGTTCAGCTTCGCGTGCCTTCGTTGTATCAGTGGCTTCTTGACGTAGTTTGAATGAGTCAAGGACATAAGGCGCGTTCGTAGCACTTGCTCCTGTCCCGGATTTGTAGCGTAGTGGGAAGAGCACCGCGTACCTCCCGCTGCGGCCAGAGAGTCGTGGGATCGAAACCGGGCGCCGCTAACTATTTCTTTTTTTTTATAGTATAGTATCGCGGAGCTGTGGGTGTAAGGAGGAGAGTTGCGCATGCGCAGTGAGCGTGTGGACGGCGCCGCCATCAACGAAGCAGGACCAGGCGAGCCTAAGAAATGCTCCGCATTTAAAACCAGGGTGTCGAGCCGAAAACTGGAATCGAACCGGTATTTTTGTCGGAACTGAACCAGAACCGTTGTTTTTTGAGCCCGCTGAACCCGAACCATAACTAAAACCGAAAAAAGAAATGATATTTACCGGTTCACGACGAAACGGTTCGACCATCCACTTTTGATCATGCGCTGTCGACGTCATTCGGAGGCTTCTCTCTTATATGTACCATCAACTTCGTAACTTCTAACGCACTTTCCCCTTCAGACGACCTTCAGTCGTTACAAGAGGGAAGGTATACGCACCAAAGTGGCAATGTTGCTGTCGGTAGCGCGAGCAGCGTGCAAGACCGAGCAAACGAAATTAACCTACTCACGACAGCCCGGAGGCGATATGAAACATTGCATTTGCCCTTCCCTCGCTGCGAATATATAAACGCACTCGGACCGTAAGATTGCTGCACTGCGCAACGGCAAAGGCCCACACCCGAAACGTGCACACTTGATGCATTTCATAATTTGCTTTAAAAAGGTCGTACTCCGGGAAATTGAAAACACCTAACAAGCGCGAAGCTGCTCGGTGGCTGGGTTATTGGCTGATGACGAAGAGGGTGCGGGTTCGATTATGTCGATGTCGATGATGATGATGACGATGTCGATGATGATGATGACGATGATGATGTCATCATCATCCTTATGACAGTTCTCCTGATGTCGATGATGATGATGACGAATAAACTGTATTTGAGTCGAGGTGCTGATGTTAGGGCACCCGCCCGGTGGGAGGCTTCCTTAGTCCGGAATGCCTTGGGCTATGCTGGCCATCCGTGCCCTCGTTACCAATAGTCGCTGGTGTGAGAGGTCGGAGCTGGTCAGCAGCTGGATCTACTGCTTATAGGCAGGGTTGGGGTTAGGGGTGAAGGTAGAGGATTGCTGGCACTCCCATACAATGTGACGTCGATGAAAAACAAAAAAAAAAGCTTTCGATGCACGTTAGAGATCCCCAGGTGATCTAAATTGTTCCGCTGGTTCTCAATACGCGGTGTGCCTCATAGCATAGGAATAGCTTCGGGGCATTCAACGCACCAATATTTTTTTAGAAATGCTTCCACGGAAAAACAAGAAAGAAAAAATCCACAACGAGGTTTTAATTTTTTGGGGGGCCGAGCTTACACGAGTAATTAAGGTACGTTCATCCAGCGAATAAGCTAGTGACGAAAAGATAGATTTTGCTTTAGATGTCTTTTCTGTTGTCGAACCTTTATTTAACATACCCAAACGTGTCACTACGGCGAAGGCAGTGAGCACCGTGATGCCTGGTAAAATAGTTTATCAGGGCTCGCAGAACAGACAGCTTCGCATTTTTTTGAACATATACAAAAAATGACGATAAAGATTGCAGAAAAAACTTCTGCCGTATGCCACTCACTTTCTAATGTTGCTAAAAACTATCTTCCGAACTTGCAGGCGCTACGGTATATTTCGTCTTGATAAAAAGGGGCACTCAAAAACCACATGACACATGCAAAAGGCATACCGCTCCCGCACTTCCCCATTTTCCCAGAGCTCATACTTAGCGCTTGTTGTGCTGATTTTTCTCTGTCAGGGCTGCTTTTTGTTTTCGGAGGTGCCCTGCACTCCCTAACTAGCTAGTATAATTCGCTACTCTGCTGCCAGTGCTACTGGTCCTGAGGGGGAGTGCTGTCGACGAATTAAAGAGCGTCTCCACAAAAGAGTTACATTTTGTGCTTCACGCGTCCAATCACCCGTTCAGTTTGTAATCGCGTAATCTGTTAACTGCCACCCTATTTCCGTCCGCTACTTATAGCGGACGGAAGGAGGGTGGTGGTAAGGCGGAACGGAGACCATTCATGTTGACGCATACATCCGTAATAGCTATCAAAATTATTCCAGTGATCACAGCAATAATGAGTTACTGAGCGGTGAGTAAAGCTCACTTTTAACAAAATTTTGGCTCACTCGCTCGAGAAGGGGACTGCTAGCAAATTATCCTATAGGTGGACCAATAACCAAACTCATGGGCAGTATTTACGTGGCTGCTGTAGGGTTTTTTTCTTATGTAATGTACTACTGACGAAGAAAAATACACAGCTAGTATTTATACACGTCCTAGGCTATGTACGGAGGTGACTCGCCGCGCGCAGGCCTAACTCTAAGGGTTTAACGTTGAAGGTAATGGACGATTTCAGTGAAAAGACGGCGATTTGGGATTTAAAAAAAAAGCAAGCGGGAGAAAGTATATCGCAAGGAGAATCACGATCCTTTGTGGTTGCATAAAACTGGGACAATATAAGGGCTGGGCGGGTAAGTAGATGTTAAATCATCGCTACTTTATCTGTTTTCCTTTATATATGGCTTAATTATTTACTGTTGTCTCCCTGGGGGGCGGCATTCATTTTGGTTTAAGGGTTCCCGGAAGCCCGTTATGGGTTGTACAAATAAACACGTTTTAGTCGCATCATGCAGACTGACTTTATCAAACGAAACTAACAATCACTGACAAGTGTATCGTCCTGCGATTGAGAAAACCCTTATCCGCATCCCCTAGGGCTCTTCTTTTTTTAAATACCGCAACTATAATCCTGAAATATTTAGGTTTCAAACACATTGGTATATTTGTTCCTTGAAATAAATAAACGTCTGGTCAGGACTTATATTCGGCCTGGTTTCCGTGACACACCATCAGAAGCAGCCACCTGAGCGGCCGTGGAGCCCATCTTAGAGTTCGAGGTCACAGGCGTAAAGCTGCTCGGCTACTACGTTAGCCTCCAGGACAGATGGGGCACGAAATCGTTTTCGCAAACGCCAGCGGCAGTCTTACAGATGACGGCGGAATTTAAAAAGGCTTTTAAAATTGTTTCGACAATTCTTTTTCATTCTGCGTACGCGTTCAACGTTTACGTGTATCGTCAATCAGTTTGGCGCCTCCTCGACTATTTCGTTATCTCCGTCACGAGCGAACAGTAAAAGTTTTATAGCCCATACACCCTGTCTTCGAAGAGGCTCATACCGTCTGAATCTGGCACAGGGGTGGAGCCAGGTCATGGAGTCTATACTCGCAACGATATTACTCGATCGATTTGTCGCCGAATTAATTATTGTGTCCAGGTGTCCTACGTATCTCATCGCCGGCAAGATATTTGGTTTACAGTAGGCAGCAGGCGCATCGCAAGTACTTGCCATTAGCACCCGAGGGTTGCAGCATCCTGTCTCTGCCCGTATTTCGCAGTGCCCGACGGATAAACGACAAAAATATAACATATAAAAAGAGAAAAGGGACGACTGTTTTAGTACCGCTCTTACGGTCGAGGCGAATGTCGAGCAGCACGGGGGACATAGTTGTGCAGTCTCCTCCAGCAAGCCATGGCGGCCATTCACTCGAAGCAGACGGAACCGCCAGGTGGCCTCGGCTGGTCAAGGGTTTATCTTTCGTCAAGAGGGTCGTCAAGAGGGCACCTTGTGCGAGTCATCACCGTCTCCACGAGAAGGCCTCGCGCTTATCATCTTGTGGTCCAGACAGGTCGCAAGCAGCCTAAGACGCCGCCTTAGCATCTTAGGCACCGCACCAGGATACGTCGTATACTTCGGCTGTCACGTGATCAGCACGCACGTGATCAGCACGCGGAGCCGTCCGAGTTACGACGTTGCAAGCAGGCTTTCGCCTCATCTGCGAGGCGATCGCTCGGTGCATGTGCACCCGAATACCGGCAGCGAAGGCAGGAAACCAATACGAAAAACAGTGACAAAAAAGGTCGCAATTCGGCCATCTTTGAGGCCGGGCTCTGCCGAGTTGCTGTTACGTTCTTTCGCGGGCAGCCGGAGCGACGGACTCTTCAGATAAGCAGCGATAAGGCGGCCACTACACCAGTGCCAATCGTAGAATCGCCAAATATTCAGGGACTCGCCACACTGGCATAAATTCGTCTCTTATTGACATTGTGATGCGTTACTAGCCAATCGGAGGCGACCTCAGCTTTGTCCAAGGCAGCGAATCCCCTGCGCAGAAAGGCGCCGGCCGAGAATAGTACGCTCAAAACAATACCTTCCCGCACTAAAAATTTCTAAAACGACGCTGCAGTCAACAAGAATAAGTATGTCAAGAATTTACGGGAGCCGAATCGTCTTTTTTGGTTTTTGTAAACATTCATGGTCGGTGTCAGCTTTTAATAGTTGTCATGTGTTTAGATCGGGAACAAGGCTCCCGCAGTGAAGCCGTAACGTCTTTTTGGTTTTTATAAACATTCCTGGTCGGTGTCAGCTTTTGTTAGTTTTCATGCGTTTAGATCGTGAACAAGGAGGCTCCCTTACGGGAGCCGAAAAGTCTTTTTGGTTTTTATAAACACTCATGGTCGATTTAAGTTTCTAATTGTCTTGCGTTTTCCCGACCAGATGGCATTCCGTCTGACTTTTAATTTTAAGAATAAATATGATGATTTACTGTAGCGAGGCTGTTAACATGGCACGTGCCTGTCTGTGGCGACCCTTAGCGAGTTTGCGTTTGTGCGGTGAAGCCATAGTTAGGGAACGCCGCGGCAAAGCTTACTTTATTGCGCACGCTTGCCTTGAAAAAAAGAGAAAAGTCGAACACCGTCCGCAGGCTCAGATTACAGTGTTCTCGCCGTAACCCTTTCCGTTGTGAGACGCTGCGAACTTTTGTAAGGTGGAGTAACCGCCCGAGACATAGAGACCACTAGGAGTGCGACTACTGTAACCATCTTGCAAGGTTTCAGGACAGGGTAGCCGACAACTGCAGCACACTGATACAAAGTCGAGCGCAGTCATATCCGGAAGTAGCCAATCAGCGGCACGGGATGGTAAGTGACGTCAAGTACGACACGCACACCCTCTCTCTTTCTCAGCGTTTGCGTCCGTGCGCGTGTGCGTGCCTATGCGTGTGTGTGAGCACGCGCTTGAACGTAGTATACAAATTCAATTTGGGTAGAAAGTAGCAAAGCGGGAGAACTGTTTATTTTGTCGTCTGCTTATACGGCCGGCGGACATTATATGCGAGGAATTATGTAACTATAACGAACTGAATCATGGTGAGAATTGACATTTTTTTTAACTATCCCGTTTTAGGACACACGTTTATGCTCCAAAGTTAGACCTAAGAATATAAGTAAAGCTGCTCCCTTTGCAAGCGTAGTGCACTGTGTTGTGGCTAAAATACGCGCCTAAAGGTCCAGCCTACTTTTGTTTTTTTTTTTGTCTTTTTTAAGTTTTCTGATGGTCACGGATGACGAATTGTAGGTTTTTCCCCACATTCATACTCTCCGCCGCAGTTTATGGGCTTTAGTTTATGGAAGCCTGGGGAGCCACCTGCCGGGAATAACTTCTGGCATATCTCTATTCTTTAAACAATTATCCCTCGAGAACCCCCTCAACCCCTGCCCGGAAGGATTTGGTTTTCTCACTCACTCACTCACTCACTCACTCACTCACTCACTCACTCACTCACTCACTCACTCACTCACTCACTCACTCACTCACTCACGCACGCACGCACGCACGCACGCACGCACGCACGCACGCACGCACGCACGCACGCACGCACGCACGCACGCACGCACGCACGCACGCACGCACGCACGCACACAAAAGGCCACTCATATTGATGTCCCAAAAAACAAAGTAATCTGTCTGTTAACTTGATACTAGCCTTCAAGCAGCAAGATAGAACGGAACCAGTGGCACCAGTACAATAGCACAAACGTGTTTATTGGCGGTAGCTTCTGTCGGCTACTGCCAATCACAGAAACTAGTAGTCGCTGTGACGTCAAGGGGTAGTGCAAAAAATGTGGCCGTAACTGAGTCGCCGCTTTTTTGCCTGTTTTCTTTATTATCTGGCTGAACTACTTGCATACGTCATTGAATTAACGTGGTTGTTATTTTGACGCATCAATCTTTCGAACGAACCATGCTTCTATTTTGCCTTTTGTGGTCCCTTTAGCAAAGCCGATTAAGTGCGGAGCACTTTAGGGTCCCGGGATGTAGCCCGTCAATTGTCGTTGGGCGTCACGCACCCAGGCTGATAACGAAACAGTCAACAGATGGCGCCACAGCCTATCGGAATAGACCCAACGAGCTAAGAGCCAGTCTTTCCCGCCATTGACGCCGATCGGTTGTCACGGTTTGAGAGACGGTTGGCGCCTGCTCGCGGAAAACGGCGATGCCGGAGGGCCGACTCCTCTGTGCGACAACGTGAAGCAGAAGGCAAGCGTCAACGAAGACAGGAAAATCCCCAAGTTCCTCGGGGAGGATCAACAACAGCGAAGGAAACCGAGTCCTGTGGTTAAAATTCAGGAAGCTCAAGCGAAACGGCAGAAATGGCTGCAGACAGAGGAAAAGAAAAGCAACACACACAACAAAAAAAGCAAAACGCATCTGATGGAGACGAAAAGCGAAAACGCCCGTGTGTTCGGTATTTCGGCGCTCGTTATAGATTCCCAAATGGTCAAAATTAATCCGGACCTCTCCGCTACGGCGCGCCTCATCGCCTGCGTAGCGTTGGCGCGTGAAACATCATAATCATTCATCAAAAGCAAAACACAGAAAAACAAAAGAAAACACAGAAAAACAAAAGCAAATCACAAATGAACAGAAGATAAACAAAAGGTATTCCCAACAATAATTTAAGGGAAACGCTGGCAAATCACTTCTCCTCACTTCGAACATCTTTCATGTTCACTGGAACTTCAAACATCTTTTTTTGAATATTTGCAACTTTTGTAGCGTGAGCTACACTGGCCGAGGTTGAGCAGTTTTGCGTGGATCCTGGAGAGCCGTGCTGTGCATGCACCAGGAACAGCGACGTCACACGACGCACAGAACGTTAAGAAACTCATTACCATTCACGGTCCTGCCTACCGTGCCTTGCTAGCCCATATCCGGGAGGCTAAACTAGCTTCCTGGATATACCCAGAACTTGCTTTTTATCCCCTAAGCCTCGAGGCTACCAAATGAACGCGGACACAGCAGTAACAGCGAGTGAAGGCGGCAGTCGGCAACATATGTCCACGTGTATCTGCCAATGACACTGAGGTCTGTGCCCCAGGTCTCCAAGCGTGAGTGCAAGTGCAGGTACGTATGTGTAACTGTATTCGTCATGTCCAACACTTGCCAGACCCCCAGCGGACTTTGGTGTCGTTAAACTTTTCGCCCTCTCCCGTACACACATCGCAACCTTTCCTCCTGTTGCCCGCAAATTTCACGCTGTGCAGCCACGTGCGATATCGCATATACGTTTATAGAGCGGCGAGCACGAATGAAACTCGCCTCACTATACCCTGAATTCACTTTTGAAGCCTCCGTCACTTAATCACACGCACACACACACACACACACGCAGGAGGCCCTATTTCGACCGCAGTATCACACGCCCCACCACACATCACCCGGAGCGCAAGGGCCATTCGCTCCGAGGAAGCGGTCCACTCCGGTTGGCACGTGCCGCAGTGTTGGTTCAAGGACGGTGCGGCCGCTGCTACGCCAGGTAGAAATTACCCGAAAACTCCCCGCGATCTTGTTTTCCGGACCCGTCCGGCCGCGCGCAGTCGGAGTTCGTGCGCGGGTCGTGGTGCATGTGCATCTACTGGTGCGCGCGCGCGCGTGTGTGTATACGCGCACGTACGTATACTTCCCTTTCCGCCTTATCTTTGCATTTCTGTGCGTACGTCTACATGTGCGGTGAGGCAGCAATCGTCTAGGAACAGTGTACGCGCGTGTTGTTGCGCAAGGAATAAACTACTAGGCGCCGGCGAGGAATTGCAGTCAACGGTGTGCGCGAGTGTTTGCTAATAGTATCCGCTTGTTAACTAGGTGTACACGTATAAGGACTGGCGCCAGGGCGGCTATTACACGACGGGAGGTTGGTGCTGCGATCGCAATCTGAGGAGGATTTCGTATGCCTTTCCTTAGGCATACTGTGCCAGTGATTTCCTAACGAAGGCGTGCCCGTGGCAGTTTACGACCAGTGAAGTATTTACGCTTGCCAGCGCAACGCGTTCGTCGACGAAGTTAACGATGGGTTAACATCGGTACGGGAAACATTGTACAGGTGGTATGCGCACGCTGAAAGAGATGGATTAGTAGTAAGGACGGGAAAGTGCGAAGATTAGGAGAAACATTTCAAGTCTTCGGTGCACTGGTGTGAACGAATTGTTGGGTCGAGCTTTTAGAGCGGCCAAGTAATTACACCTTTTTGCTCGATGCTACCCGGTGAGGAAACGACGAGACGTGCATGTTCAGGTTTCTACTTTTCGGCTCATGTTTCGTTCGTTGTCGAGCACACAATACGAAGCATGCACTCAGGTTTATGTGCAACACCTGGGGAAGATCACGCTCACTGTAATAAGAAATCGTGCAACCCTCTGTCTAGCGACGACGATGGTTGAAGCAAAGCTTCCTCGTGAGGGATTCCTTAGTTGTCTGAGTTGGGACTTGGAGGTGATTTTGACTTTGACTCGTTGAGCTTTGGCTTTGACTCGCACACAGTTTGGACTTTTGATTGCAGCGGCTTTGGCTTTGATCCTTAGCCATTTGATTTCACACGAAGAAGGCTTCCCGTTCAACTATCGCCGTCGTTAGACCGAGGGGAACATGATTTTTCTGTCTAATTTTGTACGTCCGTGTACCTCACGGTCTCAAGGGGTCCTGGAATGAGGACTCTTCCCCAAGGCGAACTGCTTTATAGGGACGTTTATTCCTCCTCCTCCTCCAAATACAAACTGCTTCGACCGTGCTGCAATTGCGCAGTCGGGTAGACGTCGGCTTCATAAGTGAGGGACCCAGGTTCGATTCAGCCCACGGAACGCATTTTTGTTTCTTACATTTCGCTCAGGATCATCATCATTATCAGAGAAAGTTGGCTCTGCTGCATTGCGTTTTCGACTCTACGTACGCCATCAATGATACATATAAAGCTTCGGCTTAAAATGTGGCTTTTTCGGAACTTTTTATGAGTTCAACCTTTGACGGCAACGCTGAATGTACACCGGAGAGCATGATCAATATAACGGCCCAAAGGACATCGCTGTTCATATCGATATGCTTCATTAAGCGGCTGAAGCTTGAGCGCTGACTGAACGCAGAAGTTGCTATAGAAACATCCACGAAAGGTTGGCTGGTAGGCTAGTCGGCACATTGTACTTCGAATAAGAACGGCGCAGACGACGAGACAAAAGCAAGGGATTCACACAATTCAAGTGCCGCGTCAAGGTTAGACCACCTAACAACAGCACCTGTATTGCTTGAATCCTTTACTTTTGGCATTTCGTTCAGGCTCTTCTCCTTCAAAAAACATTGGCGAGTTTTGGCATTCATTCCGTGTTTCCATCCTGCGCTATTTTTAGTGAACTAATTTCCTATGCAGAGCGGTTCAGCTCGTACGGCCTAAAGCTGTGCTCGCCAATTAATTCAGCCCCCCTACTGCCTCGAGGACACAGATCAAGCTCTTTCACCTCCAGCCACCACAAAACCTCTTCGAGTTCTCTCTCTACTCAGGCCTATGCCGTCCTCCAAATAAACCTTTTCCTTCGCCTATTTCCGCCTTCTGGCTGTCTCACCCATAGCGGTGAAAATATTGTCCGTGTACTTCGGGAATTTGCTCAGTTTAAAACAACTTCTCGCTCCGTTTCAGCGCCCATCAATTGTTTCAGCCTCGTTTGAGTGCACGTCAACTGAAAACCATTTCAGATAGCCCAGAAGAACGACATCTGTCGACATTTGTGTCAGCCAGTCTTCAGATTATCTCCTGCGTACAGTACTTGAGGGTTGAAATCATTTGTCGACCTTGAACAGCGTGCCCTTAAAACGACTGAACCATATTGAGAGAGAGAGAGAGAGAGAGAGAGAGGGCAGGAGGGAGAGAGAGAGGAAGAGAGAGAGAGAGGAAGACAGGGAGAGAGAATGCCTATTTTCGTAGGGAAACAGGTACACAAGAAAAATTATGACAATAGTCGGTCCAGGTTATCACACCAGCATGTGTAGACATCCGGTTGGTGTATGGCAAATTGTTGTCCTTAACGATATATGGACAAGAAGTGTTAGTAATGTTTAGTATAAAAGTAAATTTATTTTATCTGTTTACAAAGTATATCAAAATGTAAAACTAGGGCTGCAGTCGTCCACACCACCATGAACGATTTTCGTAACTTCGTTGCTGCGAAATTTCGAATTTTACTGCTCGTTTAAAGTGGCGGGAAACAATCTGCATACATAGTATTCACGAACGGGTAACCGAGCACAGTCTATCATTTGTCTTGTTGGCTACGTTGAGGCGGTGACAGATATACCAAACGCTTGCCAAGCAGGACGATAACCGAAACATAACTTTCCTCGTTTGCAGCTAATCGCCCGAGTAAGCTCGTGCGGGGATTTATCTCGGAGCACTTACCCGGCCAACCAGATCCTCTGAACAATTCGACTCAGTTTACGTTCGATTCCTCCGCTCATCATTAAGACTCGCAATTAGACCGGCAATTAAAGCCGCTACTTTGCGTCTGGCAGCAGCGGAGGTTGGGAAATTCCCCGGGAGACCACAATACGCCGCCTCGCTTCGTTCCTCCGTATTTCCTCCTTCGTTATTGACCAGCGAAAATGGCGCTATTTTTAAGCACCCTTGTGGGCTTGCCCCGGAAGTCAGACAAAGCCCGATTCGTAAACACTTTTTACGAGCTCGGCTCCGGGCGAGAAACAAGCAAGGCGTGCAGCTAGCGTGCACGACCAACCACTGAGCGTGCGCATGCGATAAACTCTGCGGTAAACACAAGGATTAGCTGTCGCCTAAGTTCACCCTACGCGACGCCGACCGAGGTCTCTTCGCATAGACCTCTCGTAGACCTTGCGTGTGGATAACTACTGTGCGCTTACAGCGGGATTTCCTGTCTGGCGGCAATCGACGACGGGGTGCGAATAGTGCGGAAGCGACAATGAAATAGACAAAACAAAAAGAGAGGGAGGGCGGTGAAGAATGCGGAGATAGGTATCTCGCACGCTTCGACGCGCGGTCAATCGCCGCACGTGTTGAAGTCTATTCCGGTCTGTATACCTGATGAAAAGAGAGAAGGCAAATGACGTCTGCGAAGAGGTGCGGCTAAGATTAGCACTATGCCATCGCCTTGTTGGCAGTAAAGAACCTTCCTTTCTTTGTTTGGTTCACCGTTTCAGCTAAGTTATATATAGAACGTAATCCAATTAAAGGGCATACACCAGGGCGCATTATGTTCACTGCAGAAATGTTTGCTTTCAAACCATTACCTTTATTCGGCCTTTCACTATTCCCACCACAGTGAGGTTAGTGACAATGGACCTTTTTCCAGTACCGGTCCTCCTAGCGGCCGCCCCGGCGAACTAAAAATGGCAGTAAGGCACGCCCCCCCCCCCCCCCCCCCCCTTCCCAAGAATTCGGAGAATTCGTGCACAAAATATCCTAGTCCTGCAGTCCCTCCCATGCGCTCCCCCCACTTCCCTTACCCCCACCTTTCACATGAATTTCACGGCAGCAGGGGCACGTTCCCCTATCTGCAGTGGTTGAAGGACCCCTTTTTCATTACTTTTGTTCCTTTTCGTTATTCCCTCACTGGCAGCCATGCATGTGCTCGCAGTGTGGTCAGCCTCTGCACCTTTGCAAAGAAATCTTTGCCCCGTTCCTTGGAAAGCCTTCGTGTGTATGCGTGTGCGTGTGTGCTATCGCTACTGGAAAAAGGTCCATTGTCCATTTACTTCCCTTATTTTTGTTCCCCCCATTTTGATTCTGTTTTGCATAGTGTTTTTTATTCTCTTCCTTGGGTTTCTGATGACTGTCGGGCTCTGCCACTCAAGCCCTACGTGTTTTTTGGCAGGCAAAACTTCTTTGTCCTGTTTCAATTACGAAAGAAATGACATCATCGTCATCATCAGTTAAACAACAACGATCTGAACTGGACGCTTGCCAACGACGCCCCGCTTCACACAGGCCCTTTGTAAGTATTTCCGGGCGTACAGCGTTTAACGAAGGTTGTATACCGCCAAATCTTCCAGCGCAGCGGTGCGATAGGGACCCAAGTGTTCCTGCGAAATGAACCACAAGGAAGACTGGATAATCGGTGGTAACATTGACAGCTGCAGTTATTGTTCCAGGCGCATTTATTTGAGTCGATAAATAAATAAAATAATATAAAAGTGGGTGGCCACACAATGATGATGATGATGCGTAGATTTTAATGGCGCAAGGCCGACTGAGGCCAAAGAGCGCCAAACAGTAAACGACCGCTGGCGGTCTGGCCCGGGGTATGACATACACATCCACAGTTTGGGCACAAATGACCGCAGATAGGGCAGCCATGAATGCGAAACACCCAGGAGGGCACTGGGGAACAAGTGAATGCGCGATTTTTTGACATAAGCATAACAACTTTGAAATGTTGTTATGCTTAGAGAGAAAGCGGAGAGAAAGCGGACAGAAACACAAGGACCCTGTCCAAAACCTAGCTTCGTTAAATGTTTCCGGTGCATTACCAATTCGGCTACCGGGACAGCGGAACCCCCCCCCCCCCCCCCCCCTTCCTCTTTTCTTGGGGTATTTATGTGAGTGTAGCTGTATCATACGATTGGCGGTGACAGCCAGTGCCGAACCGGCGAGTCGACAACAAGTTCTTCACTTACGTCAGACGTTGCGCGATTAGATGTTGAGCGCTACTGTAAATAACCCTTCTGAGGAATCTTTCGGCTCCGCGGCTGCGGCATAAACGCGCATCACTGACGCATAAAAGCCACTTAAGTCTCGCTTAATGCGGACATGCTACGCACGCTCATTAATTTACAGCCACCACGTGCTGGAAAGCGAGGCTATTTCCGCCGCCAGCCAGCGTCAGAGCAAGCGCGTGCGTGACTCCGGTAGCGCGTTCGGAAGGGCAGTGGGCAGAGGCAGATAGCCGGCCGCCACGAAACGGGAAGCCACGCGCGCTGGTCGGAGCTGACGGCAGCGATTGCGCTTGTTTTGGTCCGAGGGATACGGCGGCGCGCGAAACCACCACGGTGGTGGACGAACCGGTCAGTTCGGCATTGCCACGGACGGCCGTTGTTGCAGGGAACAGGGCAAGTATATACGCGGGGACGCGGTTGCACCGGCGGAAATCCCGATGCCCACACAACAGTACCAAAACTATCCCCGGTGTGACTTTGTGGAGGAAAACGGGCGCGGGGTGAGTTGTGTACACAGTGAGTAAGAGGCAATCTGGCCCACCCACCTGAGTGAATATGTTCGCCGGCAATGTGAATTTCCATGAGTGGTTTGGCGCTACCTGCAGCCAATTGCAATTTTGATGACAGGTCTCTCTGGCCGCGCTTTTTAGGCGACGCGGATCCAGGACGTCGCTTTGTTTTTTTCCGCAATGTGTTAGTGCTGGTTCCGCAATACTGCCGCGAACCATGCATTGGTTTGTTTGTTTATTTGTGTTTTGTTTTTGCCGCACGGCTGCGCCGGGCTGTGTTATCGGTGTTATCTGTGGGCCGAGTGAAGCGCGCGTTCTGTTCTTTATTTTTATGCCGCACGCGTTATCGCCTTTGATAGGGAGAGTGTATTGAACTAACGTCACCATCCTAGAATAATATTCTCTGATCTACAGTATTCTGGATGTAATTCGACGGTTCGAGAAACACTCGCGCCGAAAGATAAACGCCCGCAGAGCGGATGCCGCGGTATTCGATTCACCGACACTCGCCTGAGCACGTCACTTCGTTGACTGCTGGTTCGCCGCCTCTGTATTCTTTTGAGTTGTCAGGGGAGCACAAGTTCGCTCCAATAAACTTGTTTTTCCTTCAAGACAACTGCGTCGTCTTTGGCTTCGTGACAATACGAAAGGGAACGGCCGAGGGGGTTGCGAGCGCTCAATAGCGACACCAGGTATTGAAAACACAAATTTTTCCCCCATTGACGCGAACGTTAATGAATATTTCGGCATAATCTGGAGGCCGTAGATGACATTATCAAAACACAGCGGCTACAATATCTTTCCGCCGTCAAAAATGGACTTGTCTTTGCCCCCGCCACTCAGCAGACGCTACTGACACAAATTACCGCGGGGAGAAAAAAATGCAAGCTAAAACGTCGTTAGAGATATACCGGACAGAGGACAGAGAAATTGGCCACGAGAAAAGACAATCTCTACGATAATTCCAACGGCAGCGCTTTGCTTTTTGAGTATTGAGCACGTTTCTTGAGAACCAAGAGCTTCGTGGGAAGTATGCACAATATGATGGGGCATGCGTGGTCTGCGGAAAAGAAAAAGAGACTATGCGGCACATAGTGTTGGAATGTGAGTGTATGCCTCCAAAGCTATGAGGCAAATATTCGGCTTCCCGAAGCTCTAGGCTTAAAGGGTAGCACAGAGGAAGTTAACTTCAAGGCTGTCAAGACGACTAAAAGAAGATTAGAAAGCTGGTGGAAGAACAGCAGAGAGGAGAGTATGGCCTAAGACAGCTCCCGCCTGTAACAGACAAAATTTATTTCGAGCCTGCTCCAAGAGCAGCGCCAGAATTAAACCAGTCAGGCACGTACCCAGGATTTTTTTTCGGGGGGGGGGCCCAACCCAAGGTAACTTTTCTATGCAAATTAGGGGAGCGGGCGAGGGTACCCACCGTTACTAGTTAAACACGTTGAACGCCCAGCGTTTATCATAAATGCGCGTAAACCTGCATAGAGAAATGAAATTAATTGTATCCGCCCTTGTGATGCAGGCAAAAAGCGAAAACACTCGTATGTTCGAGATTTCTGCGCACGTTAAAGATCCCTACGCGAAGTTTGCAAAATTAAAAAAAGAACGGAATTAAAATATTTACGGGAATAAATACGCGTACTGCACAGTAACTATACATTTCCGGAGCATCCCACACGTTATACGCAATTGAATTCGGCAGAAACGACAGTGCATTAGGCACTCGAGAGTTCAGATCTCCGTGGCAAACCTCTTGCGCTTCCATATTTTTCTCCAAACAAAACCTGTGGCTACTAGTTATGAAGGAAGGAAACAAAATGCTAGGTAAATCGGAGATGTCATACGCCTAATTCCGTGTGTGATTACCCTAAACAGCCTCCGAGTTCGACATTTAACCGTCTGCCATTCAAAGCACCAATGATTCAGGCTTGGGAAATTGCAGTATCGAGACGCACTGGACTGCAGTAAATGTAGATAAAAAACGGTGGCAAGCGTCAGCGCTTACCTCTGGCTGTTTTGTAAAGAACCTTGTTATACCCAGGGATGCGCCTTGTCGCTTCCTCGGCGTCGCAGCGTGGCTTGTCCTGCAAGGCGGGAATGAGCTTCTCTTCTGTCCTCTCGTTCGGCCCGTTGGTGAAGTAAACTCGTTGCTCTCTGCCGACACCTTGACGATACTCCGACATCGCGAGACTAAGCTATCATATGTACCCGGGGTTTTATAACCTCTCTAATACAAAGACACAGTTCGCAGTCCAATTTTGAAGCCGAAATAGCTCTCGGCCAAAAGTCTTGTTGGTGTCCGTCGAGATGTCCGGCCCGGGTTCATTTTCACCGATCGTCCGCTGCACACCCGTCTCTCTCATGTTGACCATTGGCCACCTTGACTCCGTGCCCTTCCCCGCTGAAGCCCGGTGTTCTCGAGGTCTGTTCGTAGGAATGCAGCTCGGGGTCCGTAAACCCACCAGTAAAGTTTGGTTCGTTGTTGAGGTGGGTGGTGTCGTCGTGGAGGATGGTGAAGGACCCGATGATGAGACGAGGTAAGTAGATGATGAAGAAAAAGTCTATTTACACTTATTTACAGGAGACGACGAAGCATGAACATACGCTAACACAAGACAATGAAAACTGGATTACAATTAAAAGGTGCCGAAGCGCACAAAAAGGGTATCGCGCCATGATCCCTGATGGGGGCCCGGGGGCCAAAACGGGTGCCGAACCGCCACGCGGTTGGCGAGAAATTCGTGGGGCTCTGGCGCCCAGAAACTGCCACGAGAGCAAGTCTTGATGCGACCGCTCTTGGCCGCAGCTCCGGACAAACTCAGCAAAATTGCGCATGCAGTCGCAAGCGAAGCAGCCTCCGCACAGCAACACACGTACCAATTAGGATTTTGACCCCTGCTCCCCCCTGTCCGCCGCCCCAGAAAGTCGGGAGGAAACGAGCCTTCCCAAAAGCCGTGTAGAAGGTCGCCGGCAAGGCCGTCTCAAAGGGCTGCCACTCCGCCGACGGCTTGGGGGACACGGCAAAGCGACGACAAGGGAGGAGGGTCATCGCCCCGATGGGGTCCACCAGCGCTGGCATCACTACACCGCCGTTGTGCATAGCAGCCATTAACCACAATGGCTGTCAATCAACAGTGCCGCTGTCACTGCCTTTAGTTGTCCAAAGGAATGCCGCCGGTGTCTCTTGCCGCCGTACAACTGCGATGCGCGCCTTCACTTTGTCACCCTGCGTCGCCGGGCTTGGTAACGTTGTTGCGCTTCCTTTCTGAGCGATCCTTCTTGTCCAGACGGGCGCGCCGACTGTGGCACAAGGCTTTTGTACTCCCACGGTAGCTTTCCCTAAGCGGGCGCAATGTTAGAGTCGCCGGACAGTGGGGTCAAGCATCCCCTCGCGCCACTCCGCTCGTCGCCATCCGGTTCCAAGCCCTTCTGTCGCCTTGGCTTGTTCGGCGGACGCTGCACACGTGCGCGAGCCGGACGTTGGAAGGCATTGCGTAGAGAAACCCTACAGAGGGTTTCTCTGCGGCAAGAAGACTTCTTACCCTTCTTACCGACAAAAGCAAAAGCAGCATTTCCACGAAAACTAGTGAAAAACGCGCTGTGAGTTCGGCTCAGGGAAGGAATTCGTTTCGTTGAGCCACAAACACTAGGCATGGGCGATAGTATCGGCCGACACCATGGCGCGCTAGGATGGAGGGATTTGTTGAATGTTTAAAGACAAAAATTTTCTTCCCCACCAAAACATATGCGACCCGAGCCGCTGAAACCGCCACCCTGGCGAAACAGGCGATAAGTACTGCCGTCGAGAGAACGGAAGCACCGATTGCAGACGAAGAGGGTAAAGGGGGTGCAGCGAATTGCAAGTGGCCGGCCGGCAGCAGAGCACGAAGCCAGTGTACAGCGGTACTGGCTTCCGCGTAAACGGAGCAAACATACCTCGCCTGTTTTTTTTTTTTTTAATCCCACGTTGACCACCAAATAAGACATCTTTTTTTTTTCTAAATGAACCTAATCCACAAACCAAAACTAAGTCAGATAAAACTGCACTGCCAAGAAAATCCCGGCAACTTTCCCCTAAAAAATGTGGCAAATAAATAGTTGAGACAATTCCCTGCAAACGTGTACGCAGATCTTACTTCGTGTGGAAAGTGAGCCAGACCCTGCTGTGGCATGGATCAAAATGAGCCAAATTCATTTGCCCAATGGGATTTCGCGTTTGGTGTGACGTTTCGGGCGGTTTTGTGCGTTTTTGCATCATTTTTTTTTTTTTTTGCTTTTGAGAGCTGGCTTATCATGAGTTCAGAGAGCAGTGAGGAGATCGGCAAATGATCTGACGCCACACGTCTACAATAACGTGAACGGAAGCGGAAGTGAACGAAATGAAACTGAGAGGTGTGATACTATCATTTTATCTCGTCTCCCTCGTCCTCACGAAGTAAATCTGGTTATTATTGTTATTACTCCCATATTTCCCATTTTTTACCTAACAAATTAGCTGCCTCTTACAAGCCATGGCAAGCCATGGAAGATGATATGAGCAGGCTTCTTGTAAAGCGTTTTGGAAATTTATGGCAAGGCAATGAAGAGCTTCATGGGTGTTTTCAGGCGTGTCCAAAAAAGTACCCTACGGAGCCATTCATAAAGAGCTGCTAATGCTGCCAAGAGGACTCACCGGCTCTTGACGTTATTTTTACTGTTTTTTAGGCTCTGTTGCGTGTTTATTGCCTTTTTTTTTAAACTCTATCGTACCGTTCTTGAAATTCGATTGCAATAAAGTTTTCATAAGAATGCCGCACCAATTTGTCTGTTTCAACTGAGTACGAGCCAAATCTGAACTTATCCTAATATTGCTCAGATTCTCCGCGTAATTCTTAATTACTTGTCACTATAGATTTCCCCTAGCTGACATGTGAAACATGTCATTTAATAGTTTTGACAGCACTGCATTTAGGTCCGGTTCCAAACTTCCGTTTTTTCCCCCTCAAATTCCCCTTCGGCTCATTTTCGAAAAAAATGAGCGAAAAATGATTTGGCTCATTTCGAAAAAAAAAAAACGCCTCAAATAGCTATCAAGCCCACGATTGGTATGGCGCCGCTTTAGAATGTGTGCGAGGGAAGAGGAGAGGTGGCGCGGGGAAGGGGGGTATGGCCCAAAAAATTTCGGGGGGGGGCCCGGGCCCCCCGGGCCCCCCCTCTGGGTACGTCCCTGAAACCAGTTTTACAACAGATATATATTAGATTATTTGGTAACATGACACGTCATCACCCCGTTATAAAGGGGATACCAT
>NW_027526225.1:118538581-118553581 GCF_048455015.1 Haemaphysalis longicornis
AGAATTAAACCAGTTTTACAACAGATATATATTAGATTATTTGGTAACATGACACGTCATCACCCCGTTATAAAGGGGATACCATTAAGAATGATCACTCCTCGATCATCATCGTGTCCGTGGAATTATATAAAAAGAGCAGCTCTGTGCCTTCTATCTTCAGTAATAATTTTGGGATTATGTTATTAGCTGAACCAGCGTATGTGACAGCACTAACTCATTAAACATGTTCTCTTACTAAACAAACTCCGGTTATACGGAACAAATTTTCATGGTCGTTCAGGTTGAGTTTATCAAAATTATACTGTATATGCGCCTGTCTGTCTATAATTGTATTGCGGCTCGCTTTCACAAAAATGAAAATGTGCTTCCCTCTCCCCCTTTGCGCCTAACTCCTCTCCTTCTCAACTACCAAAGAATATTATTTATCTCACCGCCTTATCAAACTACTGCGACTGTATACACCCAGAGCTTCGAGAGGTCAAATAAGCAAGACGAATTTACGATTAACGGAAAGACTGGCTTGGCTTCTTAACGGGCATTAAGCTTGAACTTAAGGAAGGCGGATTATTCTCCTGTGGCGTTCATCACGATGATGATGACGGCGACGACGTAGCATACACAAGGGCCCTTTTATTTCTTTTGAGAGAGGCAAAGATCGCATTCTGAAATAAAAATACGCACACAAAGAAATTACTGCCAGGGAATTCATCTCCAATGCTTATATCTAAATGCAAAGAATTACTTACCTTGGGATAATCACGCGCAGATGTTAATTCCTTGAAATTACTTAAAATTTACTCACTACAAATATATGTATCTACTTATGCATGCGCGTATGCATGCATGTATGTATGTATGTATGTATGTATGTATGTATGTATGTATGTATGTATGTATGTATGTATGTATGTATGTATGTATGTATGTATGTATGTATGTATGTATGTATGTATGTATGTATGTATGTATGTATGTATGTATGTATGTATGTATGTATGTATGTATGTATGTATGTATGTATGTATGTATGTATGTATGTATGTATGTATGTATGTATGTATGTATGTATGTATGTATGTATGTATGTATGTATGTATGTATGTATGTATGTATGTATGTATGTATGTATGTATGTATGTATGTATGTATGTATGTATGTATGTGTTGTATGTATGTATGTATGTATGTGTTGTATGTATGTATGTATGTACCGCGCTCTTACCTTCATAAAGAAAATCGCCTGTGTGTACGAGATTTCGGCGCATGTTAAAAATCCCCAGGTGGTCAAAATTAATCTGGAGCCCTCCACAACGGCGCGCCTTATCGCTTGCGTTGCGGCGGTGCGTTAAACCCTACAATCAATCAATCAATCAATCAATCAATCAATCAATCAATCAATCAATCAATCAATCAATCAATCAATCAATCAATCAATCAATCAATCAATCAATAAATAAATAAATAAATAAATAAATAAATAAATATTATCTTCATAGTGCACTAAAGCTGTTTCCACTGAAACTCTCAACCCCGAAATAGATTGGTTGTAGGGTTTACCGCGCCGACGCTACACAGGGGATGAGGCGCACCGTAGTGGAGGGCTCCGGATTAATTTTGACGGCCTGGGGATCTTTAACATGCTCCGAAATCTCGTACACACGGGCGTTTTTGCTTTTCGCCTCCATCAGAAAAGCGGCCCCTGCGGCCGGGAATCGAACCCGCGACCGGGAATCGAACCCCGAAATAGCAACTCAACCTGTTTTCGACTTCGGCCTGTTGGAATCAGTGGTGCAGTTTCGTCCAAAAAGCGTTTCGCCACCCTCCAAAGTGGCCAGAGTGACGGCGGAGCATCAGTGGAGAGGATGAGAGATCGGGGCGCTGTTTCGGCGGGGACCTTGTTTATCCGCGTTCAGCTAACAGGAAAAAGATTGGGAAGCGCGCTTCTCGGGAAACGCGTCTCGCCCAAAAAGCGTGCGTAAGTGCGGCGCGCGCTCGGGGCTAATATGAGTTGAAAGCAGGCCAGACGTGACTAGCGGAGCTATAGATTCCGCGCCCAATTAACTCCGTGGCCTCCGTGCCGGCCCCGCTCGCTGCGGGCTCGATGCCAGCGCGGAACAATCGTTCAATGCGGGGGTTTCTTCCAGGAGCAGTGACGTAGTAGATTCATTCAAGGGGAACTCGCTGCGCTGCGAAGCCCTTTGGCGCCGTACGTTGTCGTTCTCCGACTGGCTCCGCGCAAATACCGCGAAATACAAAGAGGACGATTGGGATGAACGGGGCAGAGGCACTGCGGCAATGCGTGGTACCGCCGAATACGGAGATTGCTGTGTGTATGTCTGGTACTGGAGCCCGAGGCCTCATTTGTCGAGGCTTTGGGAACGTCGAGTGAGGGTGGCTTCTTCGGGGAAAGGCGACAGGTTCCTTCCGTTGTATTTTTTGTGCGCTAAAAGGGAAGTCACAGTCATTGGCATCGAAAGCTGTATCTGAAAGGCGTAGAAGCTCCCGGCAGGTTCTGTCATGCAGAAAGTGCAAGCGACGCTATGAGAGAGAGAGAGAGAGAGAGAGAGAGAGAGAGAGAGAGAGAGAGAGAGAGAGAGAGAGAGAGAGAGAGAGAGGTCAGGCAGGCTAGGCGCCCGACTGGCTATCCCCATTTGGGGGCAGATGAAGGTGTGATGAAAATATATGAAAATAACTCTCACTTACACATGAATACTCAAGCACGAAGACGCACACGAAAAGCAGGCACACAATCAGGCGATATACCTAGTTTGAGAGTTCATAGCTGTAGGAGCAAGTGAAAGGATGAAAGGAAAGCTATGGAGGTTAACCAAGAGTACAACCCAGTTTGGTACCCTGAACTGGGGTTATGATGAGTGTCAGGGTTGATAGAAGAGAGGGCAGGACAAGAGAAGGAGGTGGATGATGATGATGGTTGCATTTTAATGGCGCAAGGCCAGCTGGGGCAAAGGGCGCCAAAAACAGATGGTTAGCTACCACAGATTAAAAGTGAATAATAAAATTGAATAGCAACAGAGGTAAAAACAAATGAAGACAATGGGGATGGCTGGTGTAGAGGACCAGGTTGTGATTATGCATAATACGATACGAGATTAATAAATTGAACTTCTAATAGATACTTAAAAACACGTTTTACAGTAAACATTGGTTCATCGCCTAAGAAGTGCGATTGGTGGACTGGGATTTGTCGTCTGTAGATTGCTGGAAAGTGTTTAGATACCATGTGCTTCTGCCGTAAAAATGCTGCTATTTCTATGTAATGTCTTTGTACTGGTAAAGTTGGGGCCATGTGTAGCACATGCGACGGCCGCAGAATACTTCGAAGCATCGGTGTAGAAGGCGGAATGCGGGTATTTGTGTTGTAACTGTAGGAAGTGCTGTAGTGTAAGTTCTCTGGGCGCATTTCATTTGTCGATATGTTTAAAAGAAAAAAATATCACATGAAATTGCTGACATTTCCTAAGGCGAAACGAGGTCAGCAATAGAAGACTTCATGCTCTCCTCAAATGAAATCCCTAGTTCCTCAGCTAGGGCTCTCACTCAGATAGAGAAAGGAGCGGGTATCGAAGGCCGTGCTGTGAAGAGCGGATCGGATGAGATGTTGTTTATGATCAAGCTACATGGGTGATTTTTTACAGAAGTCGCCTTAATAGCATACAGCAAGGAAGTGTAAGAACGCTGGTGTTCAAGGCTCCATCTATCACACTCTGCATACAGGCTTTGAATGGGACTCGTCCGGAACGCACCAGATGCAAGACAGAGACCCAAGTGCAGCACTGGGTCCAACAAGGGGGAGGTGGAAGAGGGGGAGATAGCACGTCAACCTGGTGTGACTGTTCTGAAATATCCGACAACAGTTGGTCCAGAGGGCTGTGGAGAGGGGATCTTCATAAACTTTGGAAGGCGCATAGAGTCCGAAAAGGCGGAGTGTAAATATGACGGGACCACAGGGGTTCGGCTTTGTGTGTGTGACGTACGGCGTCACGTAGCTACACAAAACTAATGTTACTATGGGTTGAAAAGGCAGATGGTTTAGTGTATAACAGCATTTATAATACCACGCAGGTCAAGAGTTTATAAACGACTGTTTGGGGGTATCTTTCGCTTTAAACGACATGTGAGCTTCGCAACGTTCGCCTGTCGTTTTTTCAATAATAAAAAAGCCCAGTGCCAAATACAGCGCGTGCACACGGTGTGGGCGAATTTCAAGGTGTCGCGAACTGCTTTCCGCGACCTCCTTCTCTGGACAATACCGCTAGCTAGCACTGGAAGAGAAACGTGCCCCGGCACTGAGACACCGGCGCTTTTCGGGGTACGCACGATGGGATTTTTTCCAAGAAAGTGCCGTAAAGTGACAAAAGAAGCAGGGGTGTGACCGTGTGGGTAGACGCCAAATGTAAGTTCCAAGGTTCGTCTAGCTGATTAGGTTTTATCGACCTGCGCCGGGGCCCAGGAAGCGCGCTGGTGTAACCGCAGCATGCAGCTTACGCTTCGGGCTAAAGCCTGATTGAAAAGCAAAAGTAATAAGACAAAGGCACTAAACAACGAGGCTCGCTAATTGCGCATCCTCTCTTGGCCACACATAGGAAGGAAGAATGAAGGGAGAGGAGGAACACTAGTAGAGTGTTTTCGACGCCGTGTCCGAATACGTGGAAGTCTTCCATCTTCTTGACAGAACCTGGAATCGTCTTTTTCTTGGCGGATTCGAGGGTGCGATTTGAGCACATGGAGGGGATGTGCCAACAGCTAAGCTGAAATTGCTCATGCGAGTGCACCCGTATGCTATTTCGACACCGAGAACTACTGTCTTCGTTGTTTGCGCATACAAGGTGAGGTTTGGCCTGTGCATGGTCTGCTGTAAATGTCTCGTTGAGTAATATGTCTTCCAGGAAGATGCTACACTTGTTAGTTGTCTCGCAGGGACAGCTTATTTATCGCCATTTTTACATATCCGAACATTTTGCCCTAAGGCGGACTGATTTCAGACCGGTGCTTTGTGCCAGGATTCATTATCAACATTCAACTGCTCGAAAATCGGGGCGAAGTACCATTGCAATCTGCTCTTCACCATCTCGAGCACACAGGCCCAGATTAAATGCCACTAAAAGCAACATAACCTTCATATTAACTTTTTAATGCACGTTTAAGGCACGGCTAATAGACAATATATACTAACTAATAAAGATGCACATCAATCAATCAATCAATCAATCAATCAATCAATCAATCAATCAATCAATCAATCAATCAATCAATCAATCAATCAATCAATCAATCAATCAATCAATCAATCAATCAATCAATCAATCAATCAATCAATCAAATACATGTATACACTATTTGACTAATTAATTAGTTATTGGTGAATAAAACACGATTAAATACATAAACAAGCAACCAATAAATAAATAAATCCATCTAGAAACCTCTCTATCGACCGATACAACACAACTGGTCACGGTGATTACACAGTCGACCAGCGCGCTATACGTGGGCAGAGCATACATCGTGACGAAACCTGCGCACTTCCATCCCGACGGAAAGTTTCACTCCCGTTCTGTTCAAACTGGACATTTCGCGACCGTGGTGCGGAAATGAACAGTGTCTTTCGGATTGCGGTCGAGCCGCTAACGGGGGTGGGACGTTCGAAGACCTGTTCGTCTGTCCCGGTCGGCAACCGCTTCCTATCGCTCGGATTCCAGTATTCGCGAGCGCACAGTGGAAACATGCAGCTCCGAGAAAGAAATAAGGGGGGTTCAGAGAAAAATAAAGACAGAATAAAGGAAACGCAGGAAATAGAAGGGAAATTCACGCAATGAAAGCAAGTTCAGCGTCGTCATTCACTATCTGCTCTTACGCAGAAGTAGCGCGCGTCGGTTTACGGGGAACTCGGGGTCAAAAGGGCCTGTGGAGAATTTCAGCTGAGACGGTTTCTGCGTACAGGTTCACTAGTAGCACAAAGTAAGAATGAGCGCTTTCAGACCTTTGGAATGCCATAGAAGACGGCGCTATATGCGCTGTATCCCCCTAATAAACGAAATGGAGCAGTAAAGGAACAATGTGAGATTCCCGCCGATTTCAGCCAGACGTTTCTCTCCACGCAAGTGCAACTGGTATTTTTGTTGTCATTGTTATCCTGTGCTAATACTTATATGACTTAATAATTAAAATGACGTTCTGCTACGTGCCATTATTTTCAATACACCGCGGTGTCCTTTTTTCTTGTTAAGAGTGTGTCTGTATATAAATTAATTTCCTTCTAAACCATTTTCTTGGCATGCTCTGCTTTGCGAATTAATTGCCACGTTTTGTTTTGTTTGTATAAAAATGTACCTGCGTGTCAACTGTGCTCGGAGGGAAGGTCTCTGTCAGGCTAGCCGCGTTTTGTCTTCCCTCCGTTTTTTTCCTAATTCAGAAAATAAAAAAATTAGCAGACTTAGCTCGGCTATGCCAGGATATACGTAGCGCAAGCTAAGGTTCAGCTGGTTATTCTTCTGTTTCCTGGTTGTCTAGGTTTAGATGATTATCATGCTTACTGCTGCTAAAACGATGTCCAATCTAATCCAATGAAACCCCATTTAATCCAATCCAATTTATTCCATTCCAATCCAATCCAGTCGCGGCGGTGGCGGTGGCTCCGGCGCGCTATAGTGCACTGTAGGCGCGCCAGCTGTGCGCCGTGAGACGTCACTGCTCCTCGCGCATGCGCATCACGGCTCTCCAGGAGCCATGCGAAACTGCTCAACCTCGACCGGTGTAGCTCACGCTACAAAACTTCAATTCAATGCAATTAGATTGTCCCGCCACGTAACAATCCGAGAACGCAAAAAAAAAAACATGAAACGTATTCTGCGTAACTTTCGTATCCTGTTTGCCACGCTGCATCCGCCTTGTGCTTTTTCTCATTGTCTTTTCCATGGTTCGACCGCTTCGTGGAAATGTCTTGCCTAGATTTTGTTTAAGTCTGGTCTTTGTCTTCTTTACCAGGCGTCCGCGTCTTGTCATTGGGTGGCCCGTGACTGCAGTAATCTTCGCCCAAGTTTACAATGTTTCATTTGTTTGTCGCCTGCCGTCTCTGCGTCGTCCATGTCTCGTCTATACGTTATGTCCTAACTATGTCCTCCAAAGTTCGCGAATAATCCGACGAAAGGAGTGCGTCCAAACGGATTGTTCAGCTCTCGCCAAGTCATTGCTGAATTGGTTCGGATGGTTGTGGCTTACGTTTTTTTTTTTTTTTTTTTTTTCGCAGAAGCGGTCTGCCGATCAGAGTGTCGTATATACTCACTGGTTCCATCCAAAAAGATGTGACGGGACTAGCCGATTCCGTTAAAATTAACCAATTTTATCGCAAAGATAATCATCTGTAAAGCTTCCCCCGGTGTAAATATCTTAAAAGCCCGTAACACTTTTACAGTAAGGGCCGATTTCACGTCTACATAGTGCGTGCAGAGAAAAAAAAAACTGCGATGAAAGGAACTGGCTAGCCGAAGTTGTTGGCTCACGCGCGCAGCAGTCCAGAAAGAACGCGGCCGGGCTGTGGTTATCATGGATGGAAAGGCATATTAAGGGATCGGGCAGGTCCGCCCGTTGTGCAGTATATACCTTAAGCCATGGCTGCGGTAACGGCTGCGCACATGTACTGCAGGTACGCAATATTTACTCTGACGCATTGTAGAGCACAATGCCCTTCCTCTCCCCGCCCCTTCTTCTTCGAGTCTTAACAGTGAAGCTATTTAGGCCGAGCAATATCTGTCCGTCGCACCAAAAACCCTCGAAGCGTGAGGGAAAGGGGCGCGAAGGCGTGGAGCCCACGAGCAGATGTTGGGGGTGCGTGCCTCGAGGGAAAAAAATGTGGCGAGGGTGGTCTCCGGAATCGAACGCGCGACCTTTACGCCACAGGTCCGAGGGGTACGGGGTTAGCGACGGCGGGGAACAATAACATGTGCACCCAATTGATGGCGGTAAACAACAATTGTTATTGAGCAATCAAGGGAGGGGAAAGGGGTGTGGTCAGCCTCCTGTGTCCAGGAGGCCGCGGGTTTGGGCGAAATTTAGGGCGAGTTGATGCTCCAGCGCCGAGCTGATTAGCACAGACTCCCACTGTTCAAGGGAGGGGGAATGGATGGGGCGGTAGTGGGGGGGACAATAATACACGAGGTGGTAAGTTGTGAAAGGGGGCCTCACAATGTGGGCGGTTGGTGGAAAAGAGGAACGGAGACGCGTCAGAGGATAGTACGGTTGTAGAAGGCTTCTGTTAATAAACGCCTATAAATGTGAGCTTGGGGGTTGGAGAGACTGTGGTGTGGGGAGGATATGTTCTTCTGGCGTGTGTGCGTGTGGGTGTGTCATACGAGCGGAGGGAGCTGCAAACGTATAATCCAGCGCAGTTAAGGCTTGATGGTCAGAGATTAGGCGCCCGGCGGTGCCGGTTCTTGCGGATGGGAGTGCCCGGGTGAGGAGATCGCGGACTGCGGCATGAGCCGCCTCAATCCCTGCAAGGCCAGTGTGGCCTGGGGTCCACATAATAGATACTTCTATGTCATCGGGAAGGCTGTGCAGCACGGGGAGGGCCAGCTTGATACAGACGACAGGCTTGTCGTGAGTACGTAGTGATGGTTAGCTATGGTTGATGCTGGTGTGCGGTAGCGGTGTAGCGGCATCATCATCGTCAGCGCCCGCGCCCCATCGTCATCAGTAATGCAGATGATGACGCGGACAGAACACGATGGCCTCCAGGCTGCTCGGCCGCACTCTATATGTATACGGGCGCTCTCCGATTCCCGGGCCCATGTTGTCCTCCCCACGCAACTCTGAATAAATGTAGGCCCTGCCGCACCGTCACATTGGCCGCCTACAGTGGCATGGGCGGTGTCAAGCGCTTCGGGTGAGGTGACGGCGCGCGTGCGGTCGAGAGTTTGAGCAATGTCCGTGTATCGTGTTTGGGAGTCGGCGCAGTAGCGGCTATCGCGCATCTTCAACCGGGCTTAGCGACGTCCCCGATTGAAAGCAGGGTGCAGGTCCCTCGCGTTATACAACCGGCGTATATCCGATTCAGCTATCATCAAATTACGGGCGATCAGCACTTCTTTTGGGTTCGTATCGCGGCCGTTGGCTTTGGACTTGGCAATGGGTTGTAGCGCGTGCTAACGCGGTCCACTTTGGGAGAGATGTGAAAGCCTGGGATCCGGGCCTGCCAGACATGGAAAACTTTTTCACCGGCAAGTTGGGAAATCCGTGTGAGGCGCAACAGCCGGGCCTCCGACGAAGGCAGCGGGGTCGCCAGCTCTGCCGTTTCTCCAGCCTTGCACCGCTCGTGCAATCTGTGCCATTTTTTTCTTAATCCTGCTTTATTCGCGTGCTCGCTTGCTCGCGTGAACAGTTCGACGGCAGAATTACGGTCCAGGAAATGCGTATCACGTTCGCGATAGTTGCTGCGCTGCGTGTACCGATGTCATGCGTCACGCGCAGGAGCAATTGCGGTTTCGTTATTTTTGGGGCGTTGATAATTCCAAGTAACCTGATAGTTTACGTCACTGGCTTCCGTGCCACACCGCCAGTAATGCAGCTAAATTTACGATATTGCTCTGTGACATTTCCCGCGTAGTCACTTGACTGTAACGAATAATGTTGTTAGCAGCAGAAGAGGACGTTTACTCCGCAGAAAGAGAGAGGATGATGTCGCAAGCGGCTCGTAATGCGTAGGTCTTTTTTATCCAACCTGGTTTCGGTAATTTCTGTTGCATTAAAAGTGTAACAAATTAGCTTCTGAAGCTTGACTAGTAACTCGATGGTAAATCAATGTAACAGAAGAGCAATTGCAAACTCGCCGAGTGCGTGAAGTGCGAACATAATTATCCCCACTAAACAAACTTTTAAGCCGGGAAGTCAACCAGCAAACACCCGGCGTTATTGAACGCGCAGCTTTTGTCATTCTTGACTAACCCACAGCACCGCATATGTGTCGGATATCATTATGTGACTTACTCGGTCTTTCTTTCATTTTTTTATCTTTAGAAAGCAAATAACCCTCCGTGGGTTGATTTGATCCTGTGTGAGTGCGTTTCATTTATAATTTTTTTTTTTTCATGTTTTGGCGCTCTTTGCCCCAGTTGGCCTTGCGCCATAAACATCAAACCATCATCATAATTTATTTTTCAAGGACATTTTATTGTTCAAATCTGTCCTAAAAGCGCTCTTACACGAACTCGATCACGATCCCACAAACGCGTTAAGGTGGGCTCGGTTCCGCTAAATGTATTTCACGCCTAGCAGAAACCCAACGCCAATTACCATACCCACGCCGAAGTACATATTGCGCAATAAAAAAACTGGCAACATCTGCACAACAGCCGTGTTTTCTTGCCTCGTCCCCATGAATGAACACTGTTTTTTTCCTTTCGCGAACCCGAATAATGAGCTGCCACCCAACTCAACACTTCAGCGACTTTCTCAATCACATTTTCAATAAACGAGCTGATAGCTTAATGGTTGCACCGAACGATCTACGCGCACGCGAGTACAAAGTCACTTACTACGACCATCCGTCGCGTTCTCTTTTGGCGAAAAAGCTCCGTCCCTCGCTTAGGTAGCACGTTCCGTCGCGTGCCGTGGTAACGTTATGAGTTGTCCCTGTGAGAGGCTTTGTTTTTCTTCTAGAAGACGTCACGGCGCCATACGTCACAGGCAAGCGCATTGTACGCTTATTAGAACATTCCTCGCGCAAGGAAAAAGACAGCCGCCGAGAAAATTGTAGCTGTAGCGCGGCAATGAAGTGCAACCCGGCTGCCTTGTTGCACGTCTGCGCTGTTTCGTTTTCGAGAAGGCGGTCCATACACACAAAAAGCGATCAGAGTACTTTGAACACCATTGCAGCTAGTGCGTGACCTTAAGGAACGCCATTTTCACTAACTATAGTTTGTATCATCACCTCATCGTTCCTGTTTTTTTTTTATTCGATTCACTCACAGCGAGGTTTATGCTTAAGCGACGTTTCTGTTTTCATTTCAGTGATTTAAAAATTCGTCGTTGGCGTTACTCAGCGATGACATGGCGAAGGGGCCTTCTGATCTAGGAGGTGTCGGCGTATGCGACTCACGTAAACACACACACACACATACCTGTCTTCGCGCGCCGTCCATGACGTCATGACGTGAGACGCTGCCCGCGGCCGCTTAGGTGCATGCGTACGTTGCCGCACAGCACGCGAACATGTTGGGTTTTTACGGCTGCGTCCAGCGACGGTAGCCAAGGTGTTCCGGGCTGCCTGCGATCTAAAAGCGTGTTGGTCATCAAGGACTGCTATTGACGATGAACGGTGCCAATTTGTTCAGTGTTGTTGTTTTAATGCGGAGGTGTCGGTCTGCACAAGCACACACTGGACAGCGAAGCTTTAATTGGTGAATTCGATTTGCTGAGGGATGTGATGCAACCAATGCGCACGTGTGGTGTTGGAATATTTGCAGCAACTTTGGGTCTTAATAGGCACCTGAAAAAAATTGCTAAGCCAAACGAGTCATTTAAAGGAAAATGAAACCGAGCCTTATAATTTACGTAACGATATCGGGTAGAACACGCCCAGTTCAAGTTAAGAGAGATAAGACGGAGAACTGATAACCGGTGGACCAGCTGAATACAAAGATGGTGGCTGGATTGATTGATTGATTGTAGGGTGTAACGCGCCGACGGAACGCAGGCGATGAGGCGCGCCGTACGTAGTGGAGGGCTCCGGATTAATTTTGACCACCTGGGGATCTTTCACGTGCGCCGAAATCTCGTACACATGGCGTTTTTGCTTTTCGCCTCCATCAGAAAAGCGGACGCCGCGGCCGGGAATCGAACCCGCGACCTCGTGCTCAGCAGCACGACGCCTCAGCCACTGAGCCACCGCTGCGGGTGGATGGTGGCTATCAAAGGGCGTGGTGAGAGGTAGCGGCAGATGGAATAGTCGGGGGAGTGATGAATTACGGAAGTTTGTGGCAGAGAACTTACAGACGACGCAGTACACGAGCGGTCGTTCGTGTATGGGAGGGGAATAGAGTGAATGCATCAACAGGGAATGCACCAGCAAGCGGGTGATGCTTGTGAGGATGATGATGAAAAATTTTGCAGAAATTAAGAAGTGGGAATTGCAAATAAATGCTTAAGCTGTTACGCTATTCGCAGAGCCCCTTTCAAGCCGACTTCGCTACTGCACCCACGTGCATTACCAGGAAGAAATTTTCTCAGATGCCATATCTGCAGTCTGATACCAGAGTAGCAAGGCGCTGATGCGCCGTGTATCCATAAGACGTCGTGTGTCCCTATAAAGCGCTATATACCACGCATTCTTAAAATTGGCTTGGGTACTCGACACACGTGCCCTGCTGTGGAGACATTTTCTAATGGCAATGCCAGGAGTCTTGTGCTGAAGTATGACAGGCCAAGGGCCTATTACGATAGCATTTTAACAGTGAATCTGTTGAGAAAATCGTTCGTGTATGGTGTCCGCAGTTAAAAATACCAAGAAAATACTGAGCGCTCGTGCACGCCTGCCTCCAGCACGCTCACGGAGATTGGCCAACACTCTCCTCAAAAAAGCTCCAGCGTACGCCGTATCGTGATAAAGCTTGCTACGCCCCTCGTTCGTCCGTCATCGCATCGCTCTGTACCATAGAATGGCCGCGACCTGAACGTCGAAGCTGCTGTAGTTGATCATTGACCCCCCATGGCCCTGCCGCGGGTAGTTCGCACGGCCGAGGAAGAGGCCGCGCTTCGAGAGGCTTGGCGTGCAAAGCATCCGCTAGAGACGATACGTCGCGCCTGCAGTGTGGCCTACGAAAACGTCGACCAAAACGACGAGCTCACTCTGGCCTTGCTCAGCATAAGTTCATTGAAATGCCACGCCACCGACGTCAACCACGACGCCACAATGACACTGAAACTCAACTTTGTGTCCGTCAAATGATCACCTACAACAGCTTCGCCATTCATTTCTTGTGCGTGAGTGCAAGCGTCCCTGGATTTTTTTGTTTACGGCGAAAGACTTACACAGCAAGCGTCAGAGGCGGACCCGGGATCTCTTCGCTGAGTACACATGTAAATGATTGAGTACCGTAATTACCCGATTCTAAAGCGCACCTTTTTTTCCGGAAAAATAGGTCGAAAAATCACATGCGCGTTAGAATCGGATACGAAACCGAAACTGCCGAAACAACGGAAATTTCGTCTCGCCCATCGCCATCTCAAGATGGCGCGAAAGCTTTTAGCAACAATTTTTCGGACGCAGGAAGCATAGGCGCCCAGGCTTTTCTATCGGCGTTCACACAAATCGTCAAATCGTTCCACTTGCGCACTTGATAACAGCAATGGCAGCAGCGGCTCTCGCGCGTTCAAAACGAGTGGTCGGCTGAAGCGTGCGCCTCTGGAGAAGTTCGCAGGATGGGCGTGCGAGGCGTGGGCCATGATCCCATCAATCATGGTTGAACGTTCGTTATGAAGTGTGGCATCGCGAACGCGCTTGACGGCACCAAGGACGAGATGTTGTGGTCAGCGGAGAGCGACGAGGAGGGAGATGGGTGAGATTACTTCGAGAAATAAATCGCCCGTTTATCTCGCATTCGTTTTTCTTGCTCACAAAGTTCCGTGCGCGCTACAATCAGAAGTGCAAGTTTTTCGTTTTTTTTTTGCCAGGAAAATAGAGTGCGCGTTAGAATCAGGGGCGCGTTAGAATCGGGTAATTACGGTATGTAATACGAGTAGGATTGAGTGTTACGAGTGATTTCTACGCTAAAGTAATAGCAGAGAACGCACGCTAAGTGGTACGTTTAAGCAAGGATGAATGAGGGTGCATAGAAAAGATTGGCAGACGATTAAGATACTCCCAAGTGCGAAATCTGAGCGCAGCACGAACTGCAGTCTTTTCGACGACGGCGCATAGCTGCTGCTTCGGTGGCGAGCACATCTGGATTCTGGCGTCGGCGCCGCTGATCCTCTCCGGGCAGCCCTTCCTTCGTCGCAGGAAGTGATAGCGCCATCGGCGAACGCACGACGGCGTGCGCTACTGTGGCGCTATCTCGTGTGTTGCCACCGGAGAGAATGTCGAGCGCCGTATCGTCATACCGCCCTCCCCCTCACACTTTCACCATACTTTCCTCCTCGGCCTTTCTGCTCGCTCTATGGAGGGACGACGCGAAACCACAGGGGCGGCCATTAAGAGCTGCGCTCTAAAATTCTCTCAGGAAAGAACCATGAGAATAGATTTAGAAATGCACTAGAAGGAGTAAGGTCTGTCTTAATCCTCAAACGAGAAAAACGCAAAATTGACACTTCTTATACTTACAAGCCTTGCATCAGCGTATAGTGTAGTAAGGTAGTAGTTTTGAGCTAGCGTTTACTACCGAATAAATTATTGTTAGCGTTTCCAGTTTCGTAAATGACGCGCATGTATTTTAGATTACAGTACTGCGCAAGCGCATAAAGTTTGTTTCACGGTTGATTTTTTTTTTTAGTTTTCAAGAAATGAAGTTCACACTGACATTTCCTAACGATGCTTCTGGACATTTTACACTTTATGCCCGTGCTGTTGTCATAGGAATATTTGTTTAGTCCTGCGAAAAAAAAAATCGCGCGGGATTTACGTGTAGGTTGCTCTGGGCGGATATCGTAATGTCTGCTTAGATAGTCGCAGAAGTGTGTGCGGTTGGTGGCGTCAATGTGCATCCCACCTTGCAACCCCCCCCCCCCCCTCCTCCCATCCCGGGAACGTTTTTTCTCACATTGCGAATTCCTCACTAAAACGTGATGTGCGACATGTGCTTTATTTTATTTCGGTTGGATAATTACCGGCAATGCCACCGCCCTGCAGCCGTTCGATCACCGTTTTGCACAGCAGCACAGCGCATTGCTTTTCTCCGGTGCTTTGCAAAGGACACTGGAAAAGCACGCTGATGTTGCGTCATGCATTCCCGGCCGTCACTTTCCGAAGTGGTAGTCTGTTTTAAG
>NW_027526225.1:118556081-118594165 GCF_048455015.1 Haemaphysalis longicornis
AATCAATCAATCAATCAATCAATCAATCAATCAATCAATCAATCAATCAATCAATCAATCAATCAATCAATCAATCAATCAATCAATCAATCAATCAATCAATCAATCAATCAATCAATCAATCAATCAATCAATCAATCAATCAATCAATCAATCAATCAATCAATCAATCAATCAATCAATCAATCAATCAATCAATCAATCAATCAATCAATCAATCAATCAATCAATCAATCAATCAATCAATCAATCAATCAATCAATCAATCAATCAATCAATCAATCAATCAATCAATCAATCAATCAATCAATCAATCAATCAATCAATCAATCAATCAATCAATCAATCAATCAATCAATCAATCAATCAATCAATCAATCAATCAATCAATCAATCAATCAATCAATCAATCAATCAATCAATCAATCAATCAATCAATCAATCAATCAATCAATCAATCAATCAATCAATCAATCAATCAATCAATCAATCAATCAATCAATCAATCAATCAATCAATCAATCAATCAATCAATCAATCAATCAATCAATCAATCAATCAATCAATCAATCAATCAATCAATCAATCAATCAATCAATCAATCAATCAATCAATCAATCAATCAATCAATCAATCAATCAATCAATCAATCAATCAATCAATCAATCAATCAATCAATCAATCAATCAATCAATCAATCAATCAATCAATCAATCAATCAATCAATCAATCAATCAATCAATCAATCAATCAATCAATCAATCAATCAATCAATCAATCAATCAATCAATCAATCAATCAATCAATCAATCAATCAATCAATCAATCAATCAATCAATCAATCAATCAATCAATCAATCAATCAATCAATCAATCAATCAATCAATCAATCAATCAATCAATCAATCAATCAATCAATCAATCAATCAATCAATCAATCAATCAATCAATCAATCAATCAATCAATCAATCAATCAATCAATCAATCAATCAATCAATCAATCAATCAATCAATCAATCAATCAATCAATCAATCAATCAATCAATCAATCAATCAATCAATCAATCAATCAATCAATCAATCAATCAATCAATCAATCAATCAATCAATCAATCAATCAATCAATCAATCAATCAATCAATCAATCAATCAATCAATCAATCAATCAATCAATCAATCAATCAATCAATCAATCAATCAATCAATCAATCAATCAATCAATCAATCAATCAATCAATCAATCAATCAATCAATCAATCAATCAATCAATCAATCAATCAATCAATCAATCAATCAATCAATCAATCAATCAATCAATCAATCAATCAATCAATCAATCAATCAATCAATCAATCAATCAATCAATCAATCAATCAATCAATCAATCAATCAATCAATCAATCAATCAATCAATCAATCAATCAATCAATCAATCAATCAATCAATCAATCAATCAATCAATCAATCAATCAATCAATCAATCAATCAATCAATCAATCAATCAATCAATCAATCAATCAATCAATCAATCAATCAATCAATCAATCAATCAATCAATCAATCAATCAATCAATCAATCAATCAATCAATCAATCAATCAATCAATCAATCAATCAATCAATCAATCAATCAATCAATCAATCAATCGATCGATCGATCGATCGATCAATCAATCAATCGGTTTCATTTTGTTAGTGAAAAATGGGGGACGATTGGAGGAAGAACTCCTGCCTCTTTTTGTTAGCGTTTGTTAATTTTCTTGGAAATCGTTGCGTAAAAATTACCTCTATAAGTTTCCTTTTCAGTGTAACAAAAAAAAGTGGAACCGGACCGTGATAGCTCCTATTACTACTGGGCGGGGGTTTGAACCGTGGTTTCGCAAACTCAACGATTTTATGTTTGCGATGTGAGCGTAAATAATGTTCACGCCAGAACGGGCGCAAGCAGGCACAGAGATTTAAAACTGCCATGAGTGAAGCCAGAACTACTTCTACCTTAGGAACGCCTTTCTCAGGTATACAGGACATCTTTTCATCTTTCTCAAATGACCGCCTTCTAATGGCAGCGTAGTTATCTTACGACAGGTGCTGCCGGCAGCGCTACGATTAGGATGGAACGCGCGGAGCTCGGGCGATATAAGCATAATTTCGCTTCCGCTTCAACTTACGCAACCTATGGAACATGCCAGGTTGTTCAGGCGCCATCTCAGAGCAACCCTACTAAAAGCTGGGAGAGGAAGCAGCGTGCAATTCTTCATTGGTTGCACAAGCGGCGCGCTGCGTAATGATTTTAATCGCAGTGGTGCATGGTGGCGCCCGAACGAACCTGCACGTAACCTTCCCGATTAAGCAATTAGTACATATCAGACCCCCCTTAAAGGAGTACTGACACGAAATTTCCGTGTTACGTTTTTATCGCGGCTATGGGTGCCTCCCAGCCCAATAATCATAGAATGGCACATTAGACGGTCGATCGCAGCGTAAAAAATCATTTGCGGCCGCGTTTATTCGTGTCAGTTTCAGTTTCGACAAAACAAACGGCCGCCATGACAGGTGAGCGTACGTGACGTCAGCATTCTTGTATCACGGCGCAGCAGCGAGTGCCAATCGCAGCCAGCGCGTCAGCTACGTCACGGGAGCCCCGACGTCGGCAGTTTGGGGCAAGGAGCAGATGTCGGCCCGCTCTGGGCTTTCTAGTGTGGGCAGAGATTAAAATGGATTTAAAATATGTTACACGGAACGGTTACTGTTGAAACTTGCTGGGAAGACGTCTCCTGATAAAAAAGGAGCATTTTACGTGGTTATTTCAGCTTTGAAATTTCGTGTCACTACTCCTTTAAAGAGCCACGAAGACAAAATACAAAGTCGTTGAATTTGAAAGAACTAGCCATGAAACTCACCCGCTTTTTTATTCCGGCCAAATGTGACACCTTTTAACCGACAAAACGCAATGTTGAAAAACTTGCAAAGCTAGCGCAACTCTAGGTCAGCAGTGGCGCAGTAGGGGGAACTCTAAACATGAAATCATGCACCTCTCCTTCTAACGTCGACGAGTGTGGAACGCAATGCTTTCTCGGGGGGGAGGAGGGGGGGTGTAGGGCGGGTGACTACATGTTTGTCGTCTGAGTTTGGACTCTGACTCGCAGACGGCTTGGAATTTGACTCGTTCAACTTTGACTTTTAACTCGCGCGCAGTTTCGACTCTTAATCACAGTCGCTTTGACTTGGACCCTTAGCAATTTCCCTTCGCACGAAGAAAGCTTCGCGTTCAACTATCTGCGTGGTTAGACAGGAGGGGTGCGTGATTTTTAAAGTGAAGCTTTAGTGGTTTCACTGATGGAGTCTGTAGCGCGAAAACGCCGAAGCGAAAGAAAAAAAAACGCTTCCCGGGGCCGGAATCGAACCTGGGTCCCTCGCGTTATAAAGCCGGCATTTATCCGATTGCTCCATTTCGGCATGGTCGAAGCGGTTTGGAAAACTTAGACGACAACCAAAAAACCGGCAAATACCGTCACAAGAACTCTTTCGCACTGGCGATTATTAATGCCCCTCAACCCCAATCAACTAACTCACAATTCGTACCTCACAACCTGCGACGGCGGACGGGGAGGCAATCGCACTAGCCCAGTCGCACCGGCCAACCCCTCAATTCCTATTACCCCATTCCAAAACGGCCATTCGAAATTTCGCTGCCGGTGCCATCTCACCCCAGGCCCTAAAATTTGTTATGCAACATCCAAGTATAACTGATCTGGACTCTTGCCTATACTGGGCTTGGAGGCAATAAGGCGGCTCATGCAACGGCCCGAGTGCTCACCACCCGGACATACCCCAGCCCCATTGCTTCCCACGGAGCCAGGTCAGCTCGCGACAGCCTCTTGAGCTACAATGAAATCACCACGTATTACCGCCTCTCCCGCCTCCGATTCCCAAAAGGAAGTGGATGATGATGATGGCATCGAAAGGACCTTTTTTCCAATTGAATACTAACGCTTTCGCATTCACTGCGTCATAAGGAGTACTCGAGCGTCCTCGTAATCTCTATTTCTGTTTTGTTTTTGCCTCTGCGACTAACGTCCCCGCACCTGACCCCGCAGTGATCAGCGCTCGAGTCTATTATTACAACAAGTTGTAAACAACCCCTTCCCCCTTTCTCCCTGTTTCTCTCCGCTCCTTGTATCCGTGCTTGGCCAACGACGAAGCAGTCCAAACTTCATTTCTGCCGCAGAACTTATTTCCACGCTTAGGAAGTGATCGAAACCAATGTTACGAATGGCGTCGTCGTCAGTGTGGGAACAATGCGCGGCTGCTGGAACTCGAGCAAAAAAATAGAGCTGAGCATGAAAAATGGCAGCGATAGAAATGTAGCGTTGACAAAAGCTTCCCCGAGTCGCGGAAGCGGCAGCTCTGTTGCCGGATTTAGCATCATTGCTCGCCCCTGGATGCCCGGAAAAGAGGCATTCATTGCAACAATATCGCATTGTCTTCGGCGTCCAAGGGCGCAGGGTGTCATCACGCTGACTGATGGTCGACCGATAGACTCAAGGGCTTCTGGGTTAAACTGGTTGAGTTATGTTTAAAAATATGTTCTTTCAAAATTTTGTTTTTCAACGCAACAGAATGGTAGCTACGGAAATAGCGACGCGTGGTATTTGATGACGGTGTGTGTATCCGTTCCGAACTTGCTGGAGCGCTAGAGAAATTATTGACCATTCCCCTTTAGCCATGACTGATTTTTGAAATGCTGATGGCATTAATATATTCGGAAAATAGCGCAGTAGAAAATAGCCCACTATTTAGGACGTACAACAAACAGCAGATGACGAAATGTTCTGACTTCGTAAGTGACAAATATGGAAGTCTCCATTTGTACGATAAAGGACTTTGTGAGAACTACCACCAACGTTTGCACGAAGCGATGCGAAGGGACCACGCAAAAAATTCACATCGTTGTTTTAACGCGAAGACATTAATTGTCTTCGGTACAGAAAATCACCGCACCTGTAAAGAATAAAAACGCACATGCAATATATCGTAGTTAATGCAGAATATGTATGAGGATGAATTTAAATAAACTAACTAAATAATATCGAAAAGTTTTGTGTTGTGTTGTGTTTTACGGCACCTAAGCGACTAAGGCTATCATGCGCCAAACAGATGGTTTTGTGTTTTGTTTGTCGATAATGATCCGCTGTTTGAAAACATTACAGCTTGTTTAGGAGGATTGCTTCTTTTAAAAATCTAAAAACCGAGGCTATTTTAAAAAGAGCGTCCTCTCTCAAAACTAAAGTGGGGTGAAATGGAATGTGTCTTTGTAGGGCAGCCTAAAATGCCTCCTTCTCAGGGCCTCAAATTTCGAACATGAGAGTAAGATGTGGTTCGCTGTTAGCTCTTGGTCACATTCTTCAAACCTCGGATCATCTTGTTTCATAAGAAGAAATTTATGTGTCAGATGAGTATGCCCAATGCGTATGGATGGATGGAAATGACTTTATTGAGTAAATCCTGCAGTAGGTAAAGCACGGTTGACGGGCCAACCTCAACGTGACCGTACGTTGCATCCTCTTGGGCAGCCCTACTCGACAGGGACCCCTTGGCGGAGTCCGTGCCTTTCGAGTGCCTTGAGAACCTGCTGGATGGCCCACTCTTGATCCGACTTGTTGGTTCATAAAATAACTTCGGTGAGCCGGTCTTCATACCTGCTTAGCTCTTATTCTGCTATAGTGGGTATAACTATGTGACATTTGTTGTTGACTTCCTCATCCAATGAGGACTGCCGTTTTAGGGGCGAAGCTCCTCTTGCTCGGGCCCTGTCCCGTACCTCGTTGCTGCTGTATACGGCACAGCACATTAATGATGATTGTGGCAGGATCCCCCTAGGGATTGGCCAACCAAAGATTGGCCGAAGAGGACAAAACGTTCAAAGCGTTCGTTGCTACCCAACAAGGAGAAGAGGAAAAAGAAGAGGTTGTCGTTCGTCGCCTGCGAGCTCAAGACACGTACCGGGGGTACGCGACACAAGAAGCTCTGCAGAAGGCCACGGCCAAGCTGGCTAAAATGTCACACACCGAATTCGCCAACTTACCCATGGATATTCTCATCGTCCAAAAAAACCCCTACATAACCACCACAAACATCGACGTCGTCGACGGGCTTGTCAACGGAGCGGTAGAAAGCTTGACGTGCCGAGTCCAACGTTACTAGAATTCTAGTAACGTTGGTCGAAGTTTTATATGATGTGCGGGCGAATGTTTCACGGTTTTACCGATAAGCATTGTTGCTTCGCCCCTCTCATCATCATTCACTTCGAGGAGATGGCATAATTTTTTTCTGTAAGCCTACTCTGTACAAATTTTATAAAGTCGCTGTGGGGAATCTGTACTTGTTTTACGGTTCCATTACCGGCTTGTGCAGCACAGGTGTATCTGCTCTCCCGTTCCCATCGATTCCAACATGACTAGGAACCCAGCACAACTTGATTTTCTGTCCTTGCCTGTTAGCTATTACCAAGTTGTGTATTGTATCCACTACTACAGGTCGAGCTGCATTTTAACACGACAGTGTTTTATTCCCGGATACACATAGATTTCGCTGCCGTCATATCCGTCACGGAAGTGACGCCAGTACAACGAAGCCAGCCGCCTGTAAAGGGTGCACCCCTGCACACAGGGTCTTCTTGCGGGGAAGCAACCTTTAGTACTGAAGAGTACCTTATACTTAGGGTTGTTCATTTTCGGGTTTTATATTTTAACACGAAAGCGTTTTATAGCGGGATACTCCAAGATTTCACTGACGTCATATCCGTCACGGAAATTACGCCAGTACACCCTTCCCAAAGCGACCCGCCAGCAGGACGTCGCTCACCCAGCACATCCACAAGAGGGCCGCCGAACCGCGAATCATGCTCAGCTGCTGATTTCGCTGCACATTTCATTTTCGTGTTTTACCGATTCCTATCACAGAGGAATCAACCGCAGTTTTTTGTAGTTGATTGCTGTCATTGCGTTGAGAGCGTCTGTGCAGATAACGATTCTTTTAAGTTTTTCTTTCATTATTCTTTCTACAGCCACAGCAATGGCGTGACATTCCGCAGTGAAAACAGAGGCGCACTGTGGTCACCAATCACCTTCTCCTATTTCCCTTGCACGACTGCACCCGAAAAGAAAGAAAATTGGGTACATAAGATTTCGCATGGGAATCGAACCCGGGTCTTAAAACAGGAACCGAGGGCGTTGCCACGACGCCAAATATGCACGTTGCACGCAGCAGAGAGAGCCTGGATTGTGCGGCGCTGACGTCATATCGCGTGGAAGGTGCAAGGGACGGTACGGGCACGTGACGGCACGTGAAGAGCACAGGTGCACCCTGTCACGAAGAAATATTCAAATTATGAATTAATACAGAGTGACATTAATTAATATAGAGTGAAAAGGGTGTAAGTGTCACTAATAAATCCCAAAGCGTTATAAATAAATCCCAAAGCGTTATGCTCCTCCTTCACCAGTACACTGGGTAAGAAGCGCTTAGATGCTCGTATGGTTCCCAGACAAAACCGCAGAGCTCGGGCCTGCATACTTTCTAGCAGCCTTGTGTTGGTCTTGGAAAGAGGGCCGAGTACTGGGAGGCTGTATCGGAGCAGCACTTCGCAGAGTGCTGTGTATAGACGTAGGAGGGGCCCAGCAGAAAAGCCTCCTGAGCCGCTGGTAAGTATGCGTAACACGGGAGCAAAGGATCCCAGTTTCACCTTCAGGAGACGAACGTAAGGGGACCACGTCATCAACCTGTCAAGTGTTACGCCCAGGAATCGGTGTGAGTCCAGAAAGGGTATGGGGACCCCTGCCGCAGAAAGATGATAGCGGGATACATCACGCCTGGTTAAGGGTATTGCCGCACATTTCCTAGCCGGGATTTCGAGACCACGTCTTGTCAAAAAGTCCGCTATAGAATTGATGGCTTTTTGAAGGCGAGCTCGTAAAGCTCACCTGTTGCGGCCAGAGCTCTAGATGCAGATATTGTCAGCATAGAGCGATATTTCAACAGTGTAGGGCACGCACTTCTCAATTCCAATGAGGCTGATATTAAATACGGTTGGGCTTAAAATGCCGTCCTGTGGCACACCTCACGTGACATTGTGAGAGGCTGTTTCGCCGTCCTTCGTGGACATAAAGACGGAACTGTCAGACAGATAATCGGATATCCACGCATATATGCGACCTCCGATGCCTACCGACTCCAATTTAGATCTTATTGCCTCATGTGCCACACAGTCAAAGGCTGCTTTGATGTCAATGAACACTGCTAGATAATATTTTATTCATAGGTAGAAAGTGAGGAGGAGTTGTAGGGAGCACTGAGAGATTCGGAGGCCTCGGTCCAGGCTTCTGCTGACGGCTTCTTGAATGAAGTCAATCAGGCCGCGTTGCTCCTCTTCTCGTCTAGGTGAGGTCAGCCACTCTCTAGTGTATTGTTTTCTAATTTGGATGTATTGGGGGCACTGCCAAAGAATGTGGTCTTGGGTATTTGTAATTTTGCACTGTGAACATGATGGTAAGGGTGTTGTTTTGCCATATCTGATGAGATGTATCCTCGCAGGTGTTTCGAGTGTTCCGGCTTGTGCTTGTCGGAATAGGGTTTGCTGCTGTCTTGTTAGGTTAGGGTGGGGAGCTGGGAGTAGTCGTTTCGCTGTTTTGTATTCTTTAAGGTGAAGTTGCGGGTGAGTTGGCTACTGAGAGGTCGGACTTTGGCAGCCGTTGCTGGGAGCCCGGATGTATGCGTCTCGGGCAAGCTGATTAGCCTTTTCGTTTCCCAGTACCCCGGCGTGGCCAGGAATACAGTACAGCTTCACAGTTCCTTGAATATGCTTGAACAGGTGTGCCGCCGAGCGGGATATATGACCGGAGTCTTGTTGTCGGTATAGATATTTAGGGGACGGGCTGGTTGGGAGAGGTGGATAACAGCTTTGCCAATGGCGTATAGTTCCGCTTCTTCTGCTGAGTTGAACTGTTTGTTCCCTTCTGTATAGGATCTGTTGAGCACCGTCCAGTACGCGACAGCCCACGAGGTGCCTTTTCCCGCCGCGTCCGTGTATACATGCATTTGCTGGGGTTCTCTTTCCGGTTTCTTACTGAAATATTTGGCCCTGATGGCTCTTCGCTCTGCGTGCCTAGTGCCGTCCATATTACCGGGAATGGGTGCTATCTTTAACTGCTGTCTGTCTATAGGTTCTATCTTGCAGTAGTCGTGCACCGTTGCTTGGGAATCATAGCCGATCGATTCCAGGAGTTGAATTCCGGCCTTGCTTTGCCTCAGTCTCCTAAGTTGGTTGTGTTTGTGGACTGAGACAGTTTCCTCAATGGTGGCTGTGGTGCCCATGTCCTCGATGACCTTATTACAGGTGGTTATCGGTAGTCCTAAAGATATCTTTGAGGCTTTTCATAGTCCAATTTCTGCATTTGGGTCTTGTTGACGTTTGTATAAGGAATGGAGTATCTTATGCGAGATGTGATGAGTGCTTCCTTAAGTCGGAGTAGGTCTTCTTCTTTAAGTCCTCTCTGCCTATTGGAGACACGTTTCATAAGTTGGAGTAATTGTTCTCCTTGCTTTAGAATCCTGTTTGCTGTGGTGTGGCCCCCGCCATCCTTCTAGAGTGATGCGACGCTGGGTTTTCGCACTCTTTATGTCATTGACAAGGGCAAGCACGTTGTCGATGCTGCTGCGGGATTGTCTGAATCCAGTCATCTGTGGGGCATACAAGTTCCGCTTTGTCGAGTCCCAGTCTAGGCGAGCAAGGACCATCTTCCCCATCAGCTTTCCCACGCAGCTCAGGAGTGTGATAAGGAAGCGCCGAGAAGGAAGCGCTTAGCTTTGTCTCAAAGGTGCGACAAAGCTGCATAGCTTATGCCATCTGGGCCCGGGGCAGAAGCCTTGTTTACGGAAGACAAGGCAGCAAATAGTTCTGCCATAGTGAATGGCTTGTCCGTGATGGTCACATTTGCAGAGGGCAAAGAGACATCTGTCAGGCTGGCAGGTAAGACTGGAGCCGACAAGGCTGTGAGCTGGGCGCAGAAATCTTCAGCGACGTCTAGATCACGGCGGTTCTGTCGCAAAGCGATACAGTAGAAAGGGTGCAGAGCAGTAGGCGGTGCCCGTAGGCTGCGTACTAAGCTCCAAATCCTCGTAGGAGGTTTTCGGGGGTCTAATTTTGAGCAGAACGACTGCCATTCCCGCTTAGCCAATTTCTTTATATGTCGCTGTACGTGCCTCTGTGCGTGTCTAGCGGCTTGTATATTTTCGGATGTTCGCGTTTTGCGAGCACGCCTTTCAGCCCTGCGACGCACCGCGCGGAGCCTTTGGTACTCCGCATCGGTCACAGAGGACTTCGAGGGCAGACGGAAAAACTTCGTACAGGAACCTCTCGCCCGTCGCTGTACGATTCGAAATTCCCATCGAGCTGCTCAATAAGAGCAGAATAGAGACCAATACGGGCAACAAATTTTTCGATTGACTTTTCCCCTTATCTGATTGGCTTCCACGAAAAAAAAGCTCTTATTGGCCAATTCACGAAGTGGGCATGTGCCATTTTTATGGTCCACCACCACCACTACCACCAGGAGCCACGATCGTGCTCGCGCCACGGTACAGCTGACGGCTTGCGCCGATCATCGTTATTCTGGATCCTCAAATTGTCTCCGACCACTGGCGATGCCATGTTGCCCACAGAACTCTCTTTTCAATCCAAGATCTGCCGGCCGGCCTTCCCGTGACGTTTGCTCCTGGTGCCTGGTTGTCGACCGCCAGCGCCAGTGACTAGCCACGCAGCGTAGTCGCCCCTGGGCCCGCCGCAGAGCTTCGAATCCGCTGCAGCTCGCGACGCCTCCCGCCGAGTCAGCCCCTGTCAGAGTTCCCTTAGCGCTGACCCCCTTGCAGACGGCGTCAAGTGGTGGTTGCGGACTTCTTGGACCAAGGGTTGTTGCTTCAGCACCAGGTCTGTCAGTGAGTCCCTCCTCGCCACTGCACTTTTCAAACTTCGAACGGCCTGAGGTCTCCAACCAGGAGGTGAGTGAGAGTTCGAATCACAAGTCTCGGAGGCGGTTGCCTGGGGCTTCTACAGTAGATATGGTGGCTGTGGCCATGCCAACCACCGTCACATCGACAGCCGTGCGTGGCACCCGTCCAATGTTAAGACTCCAGTGACACGACGAGGTTGCTCAGCCCTAGACAGCGCCATCCCCGGATCTTCCAGCCATACCAGGAAGAAAAGCATCGGTCGTGTCCACCGTCACCCGGAAGACGTGGCACTTTCCAGGCCCATCCTTACCTCCCCGTGGCCCGACGCCACCATCGCTTCATCGGCCGCCAAGGAGCGACACCTTTGCCAGGCGGCGCGAAGGGGTCATCGAGGCCTGGCAGCATGAACTCGAAGCCTTCTAAGAACGCCTCGACTAATCCCGGTCCTGCCAACGGCCTGGTCCAGGTTCTTAACGCAGCCAGCGCATCTTCACGGCGCTGCCAATCTCAGGGCAAGGGACCGGGCTTGCGGCCACCACGAGTTTGCAGTGCCTCCTTGTCTCTCGCGCTCGCCACCAATGACAGGCACCGTTGGACCTTTCGCGGCGTTCCAGAGGACCCACCAGCACGTGGTACTCTGCAACTATTACCGTGCTCCTGATTGAATTGAGCAGGAGATGGCTGTAGCAATAACGGTGCAATGTGGGTCACATTGTTTTTAGACATCCGTAGCCAATTCACTTTCTTTACTAACCCGTAGTTATGCAACGTGCACAAACACCAATACCGATAGCGTATACTATATTAAATCAATCTTTTTCCTAACGGGACCCAACCATTTCGCTCTCTAGCAACGTTCTAAGCTCAAAAATACACTTCAACTAGGCTTCCAGTATCTCGTTTTTGTCGCTTAACTTAGTTGCGAACGCTATTTGCTTCAAATAAAGCGCTTTTTACGAGCCATTGATTTTATCTTTTTTGAGAATGTCAATGCCTTGAGTTTCTAAGGAGCTGTTTAGACTCAACTGCCAGCAAACGTGTTCGCGCGCACGTGTTTCTGTGGGTTAATTTATTCGAGGATGTTCCATTCTTTCTACGAAGGTATCTGTTAAACTTGCAGTAAACGTGTCAACGTGCACAGGTTTGCGTGGGTTTGTGTCAGCTGAAGTCACCATCGCCATGTGTAGTGGACGGAACCTGGAATTTGTTTACTCGCCGAAGACCCTTACCTGACCTATGATGAGCATCGCATACTTGATTTTTCGCGGTGGTATAAACACAGTGAACAACACAAAACGACATTTCAGTCGCAAAAGCAGTGCATACGGGAGCACTCAATACAGGAAAAGTGAGCCAGTTATAGAAAGAGAAAGAATATTAGAGAGACCTTGACCATACGCGATACTTTTGCATAAATGACCCGTGACCTCGCACTTGAAGCGTGGCGGATATATAAGAAATTTTACACAAAAAAAGTAAAGGAGAAGAAGAGAAGCTTTGTGTAAAGGCTTCTCGTTACACATTGGCATTAAATTTACCGCTGTGAGCTACGAATACCTCCGTTCCTGACAGCTCCTGTTGACTTTCCTCCCGTGCACTCAAACGTTCTGCATTGTACTGAAAAATCCACCCGTGTGAGGTCTTTATTTAGTCTTTGGCGTTCGAAATATTGAGCGCACTTTTTTTCGTTGAATAAAAATCGCCCAGCCTGCCCCTCTTCCCTTCCCGGCATGTTAGGTGAAGACTTTGTTCTTGTTCAGCCGCAGCAATAAAAGACAAATGATGACAAGCAAACGACGTTTACGCGACGTTTTACAAAGAAGTTACTCGGTCCGCGGGATTTTTTCGTGTATATGCTCTCCGGCAAAGTCAACTTCCTCGTGGAAGCTGTGTAGCTCTCAATCTAGTTTAGATATCTCGGGGAGGAAAATATTATGTGGCAATTGACCGTTAATACGACTCTATCATTACGCCGACTTTCATTTAGATGTGATAAGTAGTTATCCGTAAGGTTATGAACAAGTCGGAATCCCTCACTACTGTCAATACACGAGCAACTACGGGAGCAGCACGGTTACAGAAAACGGCTTGAAACCGTGTTTTTATCGGAAAAATCGACCGCTCAAGGGACTGCATAATTGTGGGGAGTTTCATCTCAGGTGGTACCACGGATCACTCGCAGTTTTAGCGCAAATTTATTTATTTATTTATTTATTTATTTATTTATTTATTTATTTATTTATTTATTTATTTATTTATTTATTTATTTATTTATTTATTTATTTATTTATTTATTTATTTATTTATTTATTTATTTATTTATTTATTTATTTATTTATTTATTTATTTATTTATTTATTTATTTATTTATTTATTTATTTATTTATTTATTTATTTATTTATTTATTTATTTATTTATTTATTTATTTATTTATTTATTTATTTATTTATTTATTTATTTATTTATTTATTTATTTATTTATTTATTTATTTATTTATTTATTTATTTATTTATTTATTTATTTATTTATTTATTTATTTATTTATTTATTTATTTATTTATTTATTTATTTATTTATTTATTTATTTATTTATTTATTTATTTATTTATTTATTTATTTATTTATTTATTTATTTATTTATTTATTTATTTATTTATTTATTTATTTATTTATTTATTTATTTATTTATTTATTTATTCGTTTGCTCGTTTCTTTGTTTGTTTGTTTGTTGGTTGGTTGGTTTGTTTTGATACTTTCCATGCCTAAAAAATTTACAGAGTACGCTGTGGGGACAGAAAGATGACAAATCTGAGCGAGGTAAAATATTAGGGTTGTTGCAGAACGGAGAGTTTGAACGCGGCAGGGCCGAATACGGATGCAGCGCCTACGAGAAGGCGGCCCCCGTCGTTGTATGTTCTTGGGATGAAGGCGTAACTGTAATGATTGGTCAGGCAGGATGACCCACCTATTTTGAAACAATGATCGGAACAAGGTGCCGTGTGTTTGCGGGAAGGGGAAAGCTGCTCTTTCAAAGATCGATTGTAGCGATAAAGTTTGCGAAATGTAAAAGCCGCTGCTCCTAAGCCATTCCCGCAGCATCACACAAATCTACCGTGAAACGAAGAGCTCCTCGTTCGTCTGCTACGATAACAATGTAGCCTTTCCCAGTTTCGCTGCGCTAAGTTAACCTGTACGAAGGACAGCGAGATACGAGATGCACGCATACGAAAGCGCTTTCGTGTGCACGCATCTCGTATCTCACTGTCCTTCGTACAGGTTAACTTAGCGCAGTGTGTTCTTAATTATTCAGTATGCTAATTAACTGAGAAGTATGCTAAGTCACTAACTAGAAACAATCGTGCCTTTTGTCGCGCGTTCGTTTGGCTTCGCAACCACGTTCAGGGGATTGGGGGCAGTTTTCTACGGCTTTATTCGCATAGCTCCACGCACAAGAAAGTTGCGACAGTATGTGTCGCGTTTATTCACGGCAGTTGCAAGCGCGTTTCGAAAACCGGCATTTCTCTGTCCCCCCGAAGAGAAACGCGCTTCCCTCAACTATTTGGTTCAGTTGTGTGAAGTAACGCAGCAAGATGTGGCATTCTGAGGCTTGTTTTATTTTGTTTTTGTTGCTACGGTTTATTTGTTGGTTTAGTTGGTTCAACATTTGTTCTAGTAGTTATTTTATTTGTGGGATCGGTTAAAGGGGCTTTGCAACATTTCCGATAAACGCTTTTAGTCTTTTCTTCGCGTCTGGAACTATTGTCAAAGCTATGGTTAACGCCAGCACGGAGCGGCACTGGGTGATTTGCTTGTCGCAGATGAACTATATCCGCCTTGCATTTTTGCTTTGCTTTTGTGGTTTTCTTTTTTAAAGTGCCCACCGAAAGCGTTCATTGCTGAAACTGAAGGAAAGTCGGCCAACAGCTGCTATACCGCTGCAATGGCGCAATTCGAGCGCTCGAAGATCTTCAAGACCGGGGAAGAGAGAAAAACCTAGTGAGCAAGTTTCCAAGTTACTTGATGGGAATAGAGCAGCATTTTTTTGGCTCGTAAACGTAGCGTCCCCCTAGTCTCAGCACTGGATGTGTTGGTTGACTACGTTCGGCAAACATTTAAGATTTCAAAAAAGTTAGAAAAAGTGTTGCAGAGTCCCTTTATACGATTGAACCAAAACACAGGAGCGTCAATCCGCGTGACACCTACATCTGTCACCAAGTTTTCTGCGCGTACTAGAAGAGGTTTCTCCGCTCCACTGAATGTGATGATGATTATGCCGTTATTGTTGCATATGATGATGAAGATGACGACGATGATGGTGGTGATGACGTTCGCCAGAAAAGCGCAAATGGCAATTGTTCAGAACGCCTATGTTATTGTCCGGCTTTTCCTGTCATTGTATCCGGTTGGTCAATGTGATCGGTTTTCCGTCAAAATATTTCCGTTAGAGTTTCCGTACTTCGTACAAATAATCTACTTCCCCTTTTACAATACACCTTTCTCCTGATTGGCCAGATGTCCATTTGGCGTTTGCACAGAAGTGTGCCGGTGACTTTTGTAAACTATTATGTGATGCACAAGTGGACTTAATCACGCTTTATCAGTCATGTCAGAGCCCGACCATTCGTACGTAATACTTTCACGTGAGCACGTTTGCTTTTTGTTACAGTAGTTGCCAGCTGTTATATTGCTAATTGGTGTCCCAATAACGACCGATGCTCAAGCAACGCCAACGCGATCTTTAGAAGGTAGTTTTTCTTAGAGTGGCGCATAAAAGCATGGTAGCCCCATCATGGTACTGGAACCGAAACACCAGGGCCTGCACACACAAATACCAACAGCTCCAGCCGTGTGCAGCGCGCAGTGCTCCGTCTTCCAGGTACCAGTAATAGTCGAAGCTCGGATAACTTTCGGTTTACCTCCATACTTATCTGTCAATGTTACATTAATTATAGTAACTCGTTCGCTGCAACACTGACTCCGTGTCGCCTTTCCGGGCTGTACAGAGGGCATCCAAAGAAATGCGAACAACGGAGCGCACAGTGCGTCTGAGGCCTGGCGCACCGCCTGGCTGCGAAGTCACGTAATTATTGGAGAGCGTTTGAAAGTGCGGCCTACTTTCATTAATTCTCGATCAAGAAGCGTCGCCGTTCATTTGTTTTGAGGCGTCTTTTCACGCTGCGTCGCCACTGGGCAGGATGGTGGTTGAAGGGCATCATGTTATTTGCAACCAGCCTGCTGCGCGCTTGGATTCTGAATATAGTAAATAACAGGCACGCCGGCACGGAGCTCGCTTGCTGACGCACGTGAATGTAAAATCGAAGCACTTGTCCGAGGAAGAAATGAAATAAGGAAGGAAAAGTTCAACACGGAACTCATTGAGTGGCTTTTGATGTAAAACGTTTCTTTCGTCAGCAGTACAGGCTAGACCAACACGTACGCGACTGTTTACTCACGCACTGCCTTCACCAGAAAGAAGTGTGGCGAGTTGTCTAATTCGACCTTGCGATCGCGTTCCCTCTAATGGTTTTTTACAATATTCAATAAATTTCTTCTTGGCCATAGCAGAGCAGAAACGTATCCAGTCTGCTCTCTTTGTTGTGATCGGGTTACATGGGCAAGATCGAAAAGAGTTGTTGTCCCGGATGTAACGAAGTTGACGAAAAATGGCAATTTTTCGTTGCATCCAGGTTTCCGTTAGATGCAGGTTTCGAGTTAAGGTTCGCGTGAATGAAGCAGAGACGAAAGCAAACTGATAGACATCGGTGATGGTGAACTCACCCTTAAAGGCTTTATTTCGCAGTGAAAAGCTGCGTTATTTGCGTCTGCTGCTCTCCCACGAACTTGGTCACTACGCGGCCCTCTAAACACGCAAGGTCACTTACCCTCGTATTCACTTTTGCCTTTCGACACTTCTCGTTGCCTTACCCGTTTCGACAACAAAAACTTGATGCTCTTTGCCGCACTCAAAATTGTGGAGAGGGTGCCTGGGGTACTGTACCTGGCGGCGACGTCCTTCTTTCTCGCCGGCGGAGACGGTATTTAAAATTGCGAGCTTGTCTTGAAAAGGCAAAACACCTCGTTTTCTTGCCGCAGGACTCGTCATCACCGAACCGACACCACAGATGGCAGTGGAGACGCGCGACTACACGCCGAAAGGCAGGCCTAGCCCCTTACCGACACCGCACTCACACTGGAAACGCACGGTAGTTTGCGGTGCGAGCAAAGTTCGCTAAATTTAGTGCATTTCTCCAGCCTATTGTTCAAAAAAAGTTCAAAAACAATAGCTTATCAGCGTAACGACTTCGTTACATCAAGGTTAAGCATCGCAACGACTTCGTTAAATAGAGGTCGCAAACACGTGGTTTCAATGGGGCTGTCAATGGGGAATTGAAAAACTTCGTTAAATCCAGGAATTCGTTACATACAGGTTCGTTACATCGAGGTGTAACTGTATGACCTCTGGGTTTCGTCATGTTAGTTCTGGCGCGCCTTGAGGCGGCAGTTGATTTGGTGACACACGATTTTGAACCAAGGGACGACCTCTTGATGGAAGTCATGCTGCGACTAGCCGGTTTTACAAAGGGTAAATTACCAGGTACTGATGTGTGTTTGAACAGCGTTTGAACAGATTGGTTGTTTGAACAGCTTTTAATTTGTTCAGGCCAGTTTCACGGCTGCCACACGTGCAGAGCTTCTATAGCTTCTCTTCCTGTGTTATACGAAATCAATGAACTCGGAATGATCACCCTATTCCCTTCTTTTATATTGTTAGTGCACTTGTGGCAGCAAACCAGACCCTTGTCGAAGTGCCTCTTATCTACTATATTCGGGAGCACAAGCGCGCAGTAAGCTAGTCGCAGCTCGCTCGATGCCCTTCAACCTGTATTCTGAATGCCGACAGAGTAAAAAGGCAGCTTAAAATAAATGACCGGTGTCGCGGCATAGCCAAGCATTTCCCCTAAGAGTATACGCCACACTCTCAAACGATCTGGAAAAACTGCGCATTCCTGCAGTTTACCGACCGACTTTGCAGTCAAGCGGTGCAGCATGCGTCGGAGGATCTGCGCTCCGTTGTTCATATTTCTTTTAATCCCCCCCCACCTCCACTCTATTTGGTCCCTCTCTATGAAGCATGTCTCATTTCCATTTACGAGCAGCAGAAAACATTTCCTCCTCCCTCCGACTCCCAGAATGGTAGTTGTCAACATTTCAAACCAGCTATCGTTCCCAGACAACGCTCCCGAGGGCACTAATTGTGAAAACCTAGTGGGTTTTACAGAATAGCGAGTGTACACAACGCCAAAAAGTCTTCCTCGTCATCGGCTTTTAATCAAAGATGTCCCTCTGACTTCTCTTCGATGCTTACAGCGAAGTAATTTCCGTTCTATATATATACACTGTTTGCACCTCGGTAATCAACAGAGCACGGGCCAGGAAAAGACCATTATCCGGAACCCGATACCACGAAGGGGAAGCGGTGGATACAAGCGAGCGGCCCGCGATTGCCCAAAGGAAAACGAATTTTCTCAATCGCCCATCCTTGTTGTCTAGTCGGACGCCTCGCCGGTTGATCTCTCTCTCTCTCCCCCACCTCCACACAGAGCCGCTGTTTGTCTTCTAGGTCGGCATAGCTTCTTTTCAACGCCTACGGAGAAAAGAGGGGCACTAAGTGGAAAGGATCGGCAGGCTTCAAACGTCACGTACCGGCCGGCCAATGGAGCTCCCTGCCGGCCTTCCACGTGACGCCTCAAAAGAACGCCGGCGGCGGCCGTGTACGAGAGAGGGGGAGGAGGGCGGGGGAGGGCGACCGCTCTACCTGAAAACTTCCCTGCCCGGCACGTGCGGACGTCGTCTCGCGCCTCGCCGTTGCCCCGAGCGCACGAGCGCTCCACGGACCGGTCTAGACTCCGCCGACCGCCCACGTTTCGACGTCGCTGCCGCCGTCGACGCTGCCGGCGTTGCTTCCAGCGAGAGTGTCAGCCAGGCGGCGAGAACAGCGGGAGCAGCTGGCGTCTTCGGCTAGCGGAGTCCCCGCGCCCTGCTCGTGGAACTAGGCCCTTCCGGCGGCGGGCGAAATGCCCGTGGCCTACCCGTGCACCTCGATACCGTCTGTGTGCGGTCGGTGCGGTTCCGATTTGGGGAAGAGGAACCCAGCTGGCTGCCGACCCGCCCCGCTTGGCGTGCTGCGACGGGACATCCAGAGCAGGCGATGTGCGCGGCGGAAGATGTGACTGTGCCGCAGTCGCTGCAGTCACAACGTCTCTTCCTCCCGGCGCCGGCTCGTCGCTTCGGTGTGTGTGCAGTAACAGTCCTCGCTGTGCTACGACCTCGCGAGGGCTGCTCGGCCGCGCGGCGCTCCTTCCTGGCTAGCTTCGTCGACGTGTCGCGGTCTGCGAGTTGCCGACGCCGGTCCAGTGTCGCCCCTTGTGTTGTTCGGTCGTGTGCTACCCTGTTTTCGGCACGTGTGCTGTCGCTGGCGACCGGCCACTGAGTGCCCGGTGCAGAGAAGAGGAAAAGACTCCGGACAAGACCTCCCACTGCGGCCGTGTCAGTGTCGTCCAACGCGTTTTCCTCGCCCGTGACCAGAGGAGGTGTGTGCGGCCAGCCCGGCGAAGAGACGCACGTCTCCGCTTCTGCGAGTTGCCTAATTTATAAGCGTGTGTGTTGTTGCAGTGTTACCGCCCCCGTGGAAACGCCGTAGATTTTAGATTACGAGGCTCTTGAGGAACTGCAACTGGCGTGCCATATCCGGAGGACCGCTGTAAGCGTACCCTTGTCTTTCTGTTGTGACGTAGTCCCAGAGTGCTGTGTAACACTTGAAAGAGTGCGGACACAGTCGCGACCAAACTGGCCGCAACTAAGTTGACCAACCGGACAGGAAGTCTTGCAGAAACAGCCGACTTCACCCTACAGGAGAGCAGACCGTTACTTTCACAAAACCTCGGTGCGCGCAGTCGGGGCACCGATCACGAAGGTCTCGCCTTGCGGGACGTGCTTCGCAAAGGATACGGCGAAGGCTGGATCGAGGCCAATTGCGGGTTAGCGTTCCTTCTAGCTTCAAGCGAACGTTTCGAAACGGAAAGAAATCCTCAGTACTGGCGTGACGGCGCCGTTCGGAAGTTAGGACGTGCTCCAGCGACGTACTCGTCTAGATAGGTAGGATCTCTCCAGGATAAAGAGAAAAAAAAAAGACTTTCGTTGTAGTAGAAGAAAAGGGGGCCAGTGCGGGGTTTTAAGGCCCGAGCTAAGCATCATCCGGATCGTCTGTGACGGCGCATGCGCACTCAGGCTGCGCGAAACTCGGCCTGATCGCGTCCATGCGGTATTCGGTCTTGGCGGTGTCGTGGGCGCTACTGGTGGCGGTGGTGCTCTTTCCTACCCCGTGCCGGGCCAGGGCCGTCATGGGTGGCGGCGGCAACGAGGATCCCGACAGGGCGCGGGCCATCGAACTCATCAAGGGCCGCATCCTTGCGGACCTGGGACTGTCCAGTGCGCCGCCCGCCGGCGGAAGAGGAGGGTCGTCCGCGAACAGGGTGCACATGGAACACATGATGCGCGTGTACCGGCGGAGCTTACAGCGCTCGTCGGACGAGGGCCGTGGCCGGGGGGGAAGAACGCGCTCCGGGAGGAAGGAGCTGGCCCGGGGCGCCGCCAAGGAGGTCACCCACTACTACAGCTTCAAGAACGAAGGTGAGCAGAAAATTTCACGTTGCAATGGCGCTTGATGCGCTAGCCTAGGAGGCAGACGGAGAATAATAGACATCTATATCAGCGGGTGGTTTAACACGTTCTCCATATCGCTTGCTGATTCCGCGGCAGGTGGACGACAGTTCCGTTAAGTTAAGCGCACTGCAATGTCTACGCAGGCGCAGAACACGCGCTCACTTTGATTCGAGTGAACAACATTTTGTGATAAATTTTCAGTAAAACTCGTTGAAAATGACATTTGGTTGGTGTTCGGCTACATGCGTCTTAGATGGGTCGAGAACCGCTGCACTAGGCACACCGCTGGTTTGTGCGTTCAAGGTAACGTGCAGGTATTGGGGTGCTTTGACGTTCGTTTCCCCACCCCTTACCATTCTATCAACGCTTATCTTGGGTATAGGGTGTGAGTCGATTTCGGACGCCGTGACTCAGAAAGACGAAGGTGCTGAACCCTGCTTTACATTCAAGAGATGCTGTTGGGCTAGGGCTATCGCATCTCGTACATTGGCGCGTAAGGACTCGAAGGCCACCTGCCTTGCCTTTCAGGGGTGCTGGGAGGCAAGCATTTGTTTCACAAACGGCGTTATCTTCGGCGCAGCATTTACGGGGAAGGGGGAGCAGTAAAAGTTGGCGAAGGTCGATTCAAGGAGCCTTCGTATGGGTCATGTCGGCTTCCTCATAACCTTACGGTATTGCGCCCCTAGGTATGTCGGCTCAGACCAACACCCTTTACCTTTCGCGCTTTACTCTGCTTGCCAAGCTAGCGGACTCCGTGACTGTCGTACCCTAACATTTACCCACTCAGAACGTAGAATAAATAAAAGCAACAACGGAACAGTGACCGCGATAGTTCTTTCGGACAAGATCTCCGCCATGAGCGGCACTAGCTGGTACTCCAATGTGCGCGCTTGTACCGCAAGCTATTGCTTGCCGTCAAGACTCCACAGCCTTGCTGTTTTCAATTTTCCAAAAGGCCATTTTTAAGTCCCGGATAGGTGTAATCGATGGGCATTTTCCCGCGCAGTCGTAAAACGTATTCTCAAAGTTTGCGAACTTCCCGCTTGCCTGAGATCTGGTTCACTGCCGCTTATATGAAAAAGCGTCTACGTGCGCGTTTCTTTGACAGGGTGTGGTGAAAGGCTACAAAAAATGAGAGAAACGGGTTTAAGCGCTCTAATTATTTCCGCGTTGTTGGACCGGCTACCGCACTACCCACAAGGACACCTGTAACTAATTCAGGACGACGTCGTCGGGGTATGAGTTGGGGCCGAGCGAGTTCATTCCTATTCGTCGCCCTTGAACCCTGCCCGGTTGTTGCTTTCCTGCACAACAAGGAACACGCGGCAGAGACGGCGGCCTTCGACGCTCCCTGAGCTCGGCTACTGGTCTGCGCAACGCACACTGCAGCGCTAATCTGCTTAGAGCAGCGCGCGTCGGACTTTACTGCACAAACAGCATGCCGCGCTTATTTTTCTATAGACAATGTTGTCTTCCTCTTAAAAGAAGCAGGTTGTTCGCAATGTTGCGGCGACAAAGGTAAAAAGAAAGAAGCAATACAATTGAAAAAAAAAAAAAAAGATGTAGCTATAGAAATTGATTCAGTGGAAAACACGAACGCGTACGCACGCGCAGCTACGATTAATAGTCCCGGACTTGTCCTGAGCTTATCGGGGCGGATTGCGCGTACTTTTGCAGTTTCTAGTTCCAGCTGAGACAAATGGTGCCAGCCGTGATAAATCATTCGCCCTCTTCTTGGAAATGAAAAGGCGCGGAACTCGCGCATAGAATCACGGAAACTCCACTCTTATCATTTGCGAAGGTGTTTCTTTCAGACCACGCTTCTGTAATGATGATGAATCTAAAGAATGTGCACGACTCTTGCCCGGACTGGTATACCGCACTTCTTACAATTGCTCGTGTTCAATTTACTTTCCTCCTTTCGCTATGCGGAACCTGACCTGAAAAACGTAGGTTCTTAGGTTTTTTGTTCTTCAAGACCGGGCTTAAAGCGCTCACCTACAATATTGTGATGGTCGATTGGGTTCCCATGTCTAAGTCATCCCAGCTAACGTCAAGGTATACGGTGCGTGTTAAACTTGCATCAGGCGGTATATCCCAATATAAATGTATAAAAATGTCCGACTGTGTTAGCTGTGGTACTTAGCGCCAGGAATTTGAGCGAGGAATGCTAAGAACGACTAGGTTCAACCGCAGTGTGTTATTACCGGATTATAGTGCTGCACCTGCTACTTATGATGATGATGGTGATAGTGATGGTGATGATGATACCAATAAGATGACGACGATGGTTATGAGTATGGTGGGATCAATTAAAAAAGTGGAGGTGGCTCATGGCTACAGTGCAACAAAAATACTTCACACAAGATCAAAAACTTACCGTGGAGCCACCCACCCACCGTGGCGGTTATTTTTGTGGTGGAAGCGAAAGACAAGAACGTTTGCTTGTACTGGGGCTTAGGCGCACGCAGATCCATAGGGGGTTCAAATTATTCCTGAACCTTCCAATATATATATATATATATATATATATATATATATATATATATATATATATATATATATATAATACCAGGCGTAGCTTCGGCGCGTTAAACCGTTACTTCGTATTGATTGAGCGACAACGCAGACGCTGCCAGCCGAGTTCTTTTTATTCGGAAAACTAGCTTTTTCCACGCAACCCGAGCTGTCCACTTCGACCTGTCGCTTGAATATTGCACTTTTTACAGCATTTATCTTGCCGTAGGGCATAGAAGATGAAGGTGTAGGATCAGATGACGAGGAGAAATGAACAAATGAATATGAAAAGGTTCGTTTCACGGCTGAAGACCAGGCGGAAACGGTGGTGGCATGCTTGCGTCTACGCAGTGTAAGACGAGGTGTCAGTGGCGACCGAATAGCGAGAGGAAAAGCGACCTACGCCTTTCCTCCCATGTTTAAAACATGCCTTCGTGTCCTGCGGGGTTTCTTATTACGCCTGAGCACTGGGAACGTCGATGGCTAAAAAGAAAGAAAAAGATTCTCCTTCCGAATAGACAAGACAGCGGCGGCAGCGTCTCTTCAAGTGGGCAGTTCTTCCGTGCCGTGGCCAGGAGTCCGCTCCAACTTGCCCAATTTTCGGCGCTGTCGAAGTGGCGGCAATGGCTGAACTCGCTATCGTGGCGAGACGCCGTCGATCCGCGTGATAGCCCGTTTCGATTTCGCCTCAAACTTCCCGTGGCAGTTCTCGGCGATACCTTAAGGCTCACGGGCATTTTATGGCGCGCCCATATCGCCGATTGTAGACGTCGATGCACGCGACAAGCTGCGAACGCAGGTATTTGGAGCACGCGGCTCGTTATCCAACCGGCTTGCAGCGTGGGCCCCTTTCGAATCAAGGACTCAAGTGGCCGATTTGTTACCTCCGCGGGAAAGAGCGGCAAAAGCACACGCGCAGCGTTCTTAAAAGCACGCCTCGCGCGCTTTACAACACTTCGTGCCACACACGACGATCACGTATAGCGAGCGAAAGAGATTCAAAGTTTCCTTTGCGACGCCCATGGACAGGAATGCACGCTGCTACAGTAATATTCGGTTATAAGAGTTGGGTTATATGGGTTTTGTTATATAGGTTACACGGGTTTGTTTATGCGGATTATATTGGTTAGAAGGGTTTGGTTACATGGGTTGTATTGGTTACATAGGATCGCTTATATGGGTTTGGTTATATGAGTTCGGTTCTATGGGAAACATCGGTTTTGTTATATGGGTTATATTTGTTCGATTATATGCCTTATTGACAGGCCAGCGAGGTTTTCCTTTCGTCACGTCAGCCTCGAACTCACCACGTGAGCTGAAATGGGTCCAGGGGCTGCGACCTACTGAATCGTTGTGGTCGGCAAGTTTTGACCATAGCTGACGAGTGTGACGTCAGCAATGAGTGACACACTCGCTCGGAGTGAGTGAGTGAGTGAGTGAGTGAGTGAGTGAGTGAGTGAGTGAGTGAGTGAGTGAGTGAGTGAGTGAGTGAGTGAGTTGCCAGCGAATGGGCGGACCTAGCGTTGCGAGGCGTGCCGGCAACTGCTTCGTCCGAGTGGCACCATTCGAGACTATTTGCGGCCAATCGCCGGAAGTCACAGAGGTTTGTGTCTTTCAAAAAATGCGGGACAAAGCGTAAATGTCGCGCCTGTAGCGATCCAGTGTCCTTTTGGGAGTATAACAGCTCGCCTAACGTTACAGGTGGACCACTTCTGCATTTCCTGCTACTTGTATTGCTCACGACAAAAAACATCTTTCGAATGCTTGCTTAATTAAATTTGAAATTATTGTAAGACAAAAGGAGAGATAGTAATTTTATTAAGAGTAAAAAAAATGCACAGAGGTAAGCCTTATGATGTAAGGGGGAAATAAGCATGTATAAAGGAGGACAAAGATGGAGATCGTCGAATTGGTGTGAAATTTGTGCGTAATACATTACCTCTTCGCTTCGAACTATACTCGGTGGACGTTCGAGAGGGATTTAAATACCTACATTCTCTCTAGAACATTTATACTCCAGAGTAAGCCCTCGAACAAAGTGCATTCAATTACTTTTAAAAAAAAGTTTACTCCTCCGCCTCTATAGGGGAAGTGCGTGCGGCTCTCGTTTTCATCTTGCAAATGCCGGATAAACAATAACGTGGAGCATCTAGAACCCTCAGCAGGACACAAAAAAACATGTGTTTGATGGCCAGCATTTTATCGCTAATGGTCTGTGGCGAATGCAAGACCCTATAAGGCGAAGTAGCACGTTTGCATCACATGCAGTGATGTGCATTGTGTCCTAATACAATCGTTAATGCTAGTACAGCAGTGACAACCGGTTTATCTGCGTAATAATAAGCTGGTGTCAAGTTAGCGGTGATGCAGTTTACTTCGGCGGTGAGGCTTAAACGAATACAGTAGAACCTCGTTATAACAAATACTGATATAGCGAATTATCGGCTATAGCGAACGAAACGGGAACTTCGGTTGGTCGGGCTTTATTTTAGTGACACTTATTCTTTTTGTAACGAAACCGCCAGAGCCGCGCCGGATATCACCTATAACGAAGAAATATTTGGTTCGCGCCATAACTTTAAAAAGATAAAAAATAATTAGAAGCTAACAGTTTGCGAAACTGGAAAAGCAGAAAGGCTATTTCGTGCGTGGACACTGGGGAAAACTTCATCCTGCAGTACTGTGAAAAGCCGCCAGACGAAGATCACATCTTTCTTCAAATAAGAACGCAGGCCTGTTTTTTCAAACGAACTTTGTTCTCTTGTTATTTCACGTTGTCAAGATCCGGTCCATTTAGTGTGAAATGCCGCGAAGAGACAGGTAAGGATTATTTTGTTTACAGAGGGTTCGAAGTCTGGAAAGGTGTGTTTTAGTATCTAGGATTTTTGGGCGAGCCAGATTGCAGATTTTGTTAGAACCCCTTTTTTAACGCTACTGTTGCAACGAATATTGGATATAACGAACTAATTGACTGACCCGCGACTACTTCGTTTTAACGAGGTTCGACTGCATTTAGAGAAAACCCGATAAAAGTTTGAGTCGGCGTTTTTTCAAAAAGTGGTTTTTTTTTTCTTTCAGAAAATCGTATTCGACAATGGTTTATCGCAATGATTTGTGATCCTGTAATCTGAACACTTACGTGGAAATAGTGGTTTTTGCTGTTCTGCCAAAAGTACCGCACAATCAGCTTCCGCGTTCGCTCTACTTCCTGATTCCGCAAGGCAATGCCCTATCCCGCTGATATTTCTTGCTGGCGCCTATCCGTATAACCAAATGGCGGCGGAACAAAAGAATCAATATGCGTCGCCCAGCATAGTGACCTCTTATCTTTACTCAGGATTAGCTACTGTCGGGCCCTTTCTGGTGCCGTGATGCGCCCTGCTGCGCCCGGCGATGTATACGGCAGTCTGCATGTTCCACTCCACGTAACAACAACAACAACAAATAAAGGAGGGGGAGGAGAAAACGGAGCCCAGTTCGAGCGAGAGTAGCGCACGGGCGAATAGGGCGGTCCCTCGGCGGCGGAGTCGTCAGCCATAACTCAGGATAAAGTCGCAGTTATCACACGTCGCCGTCTCTACAGATGCCGCCGTCGATTCCTCACTAGCGAGTTGCCAAGCGCGCCGCCTCTTCGCGTGCTCGTGTTCATATTTTTACGGCCTGCCTATTGATTGTGTATAATGGCGTTTCGCGCGCGCCTCGAAGGGACGATCACCGGCGGTACTGACAAACACTTCTGGGGCGGCATTCCCGTGTTTGTCCGTTTTGAAAACGGCTGTTTTGGGTCCGTGTTATTGCAACGTACTTCCAGTTGTAGACGGGCTTTGGGTTGACCTTTGCGTAACTGTTCTTGAAAACAAAGTTTAAACGAATTAACATATTTTAAACTATCTTTTATGTGTTTATTGTTCCGCCAGCGAACCAACAACAAGGCGACGTCTGCTCCGAGAAGCCGCGGCTCATAGCTCCGCCGTGCTTGCATGACGTCACATCCGGGTGTTCGCTTTTAGCCAATGAGGGCTTGCTCAAAACGGACACTTTTTAAACGTACGCAAAACGGACAAAACACAAGAATACCGCCCCTGGATTAAATGGCGCCGCAGCTTCCGCTCTCTCGCTCGAAGTTCGGCGACATGGAGGAAAGAAAAGGTTAGGAGAGGCCCTGACGTCACATTTGTGAAGCCGAGTCCCGCCATGACTTGAGCCCACGGCGCCCAGCACTCTATCCCATCATCCTTTGCTGTCTCCGGTTTGATTTGACTAACATGGCGTCGCCCTGCCCTCCCGCTTCGAAGCGAAAACAGCTTCGTCGCTAATTCCTCGGTGCGATGTCATCTTCTAAGCTGTTGATTTCGCCTTCAATTTGCCCATTCTAACCCTCACCCAAAGTTTCAATCGAAAAACGGCCTTCGTTTTTGAGATAGAAGGACGATTTTTCAGCTCTTAAGCCTGGCAAAGTAGCGTTTGTCGTCGTCATAGCAACATGCTCGTGGGATGGCGAACGCAGACGCCTCCGACGGCAGAGTTTTCAAACTGGCCTAATCTAAAAACGTTTTTCGTAGCGACTGCGCTGGTTTGCAAGCGTAGCGAAGCAGCCACATACCAAGCGCCTTAAAAATTTGTTCGTTCTATTTGCCCAAATTTGGCCGCTGCAGTTGTAAACAAGTAAGCAACATTGTCTATGGGCTCAAGAAAAATGACGTAACTTCCTCCACATTTTTCGCAATGCATTGGGATGCTAGGGGCCTCTCCTGAGTATTCTTTCCTCCATGTTCGGCGACATTAGGCCTTCCCATACTTTGGCACGACCGTGACGTTCGGCTTCCCGGTATGGCAGCGTGAAAGTTCGCCCTTTATCGGTCTTCCTCGCGCCCTTGGAGACACTTGGGATGCCCGTGGGATTATGATTTTATTTTGATTCGACGATTGATTGGCGCCTTCATCGTTCAGTCATCATGAGCGAACGACCCTCTTTCCGGTACACGTGCCAATACCTACAGGTGGAACGGTTGAGGAATTATCTTGTTTTTCGATTTTCAAATGCAAGTATTCTTTGTGTGCTTTCCCCGGTTGGTCATTTTGGTTGGTTGTAAACGTGCCGTAGGCAAGTTGGGGCCTACGTTGTTTCACATTCAACAAGTTTCTTTTTTTTTTTTTGTCAGGGAAACATGGGTTTGTTAGTGTAGAAGTTCTCCGTGGGGCGCGCAGAGTTTGGAAGCGTTGCCTGGAGGCTTATGGGTGTACGCTATCAATTGCTCAGGCAGCTTTCGCAACGCCTCCAGTAGCCAGAGCAAGAGGAAGCAAGAAACCTACGTAGTTTAGTGACCCGAAATACCTCTACGAAAAGTCACACCGAGAATAAAATGTGCGCTGATGAAAAAAAGAAGGTTCCTGCTTGCTAGAAACATCACAACACAAAATTAAACACAAGTTTCAGACACTAAGAGAAAATGAGAGTGAGGCGGAGAAGTGTGGCCTTCGAAATGCCGCCACCACCACTAGCATTTTCGCATCAAATCTTTCGGGGATTTCCTTTTGTAAATTTCCGTTGGAACTACACATCGCGTCTAATCACCCGACGTGTGTGTACAAAATTTTTTCAACGTAGCCCTTTTATGAGGTAAAAAGGCGTTCCGCATTTCGCAATTCGCTTCTCTCTCCCCCCTACACACACACCCAAAACACCGTTGGTGCCGGGAACATTACGCTGATTTAAATTTTACATGGAACGCCTGCCAGACAATAGAGGAATATTTCAAGAGGTTTCACAAGCAGTTATTCCGCCCCTTGCTGTCAACCGCCGCGTCTTTAGTGAGAGCTTATTTGTTGTTGTTGCAGTCGCGTCTTCGATCTCGTGAAAAAAAAGCAAGTACATAGTTGGTCAGCCAAAGTACCGCCAGAGTCCTTCAATGCCTTTCTGGTCATGAAACTTCGCCCTAACGCTATGGGAGAGCTTCGTGCGCTGCCCAGGGAGGCCGCGCCGCGGCGCTGGTGTTGACCGGAGGGCAGCCGGGGGCGTGGTCAGAGCGTGTTTGGCAGGGAACGGACCACGCAGTAAGATAAAGCAGACGCTCGCCGCCTTATCAGCAGTGCGCTTTCACTTTACGTGTCACGGGCCGCTCAAATGGACTGATCATTTCGTGAGTGTCGAAAAAAAATTCCCCGCATTTCCCCGAGGGGAAGAATGTGAAAGTGCGAATGCACGAGTTGAATTTGCGCGGTTCGGTAATGTTCGCGAAAGAGAGATCACACACACACACACAACTACAAAGAAAGAAAGATGCATTTATTCACAGACACCTATATGTGTTGTCGTTGTACTTGATTGCTAGAGCGGATCTCAGCTTTGAAATTTCGTGTCAGTACTCCTTTAAGCGGGTGCATTAGCCCTTCTCACGCCCGATTCCTGGCCAATCCCCCACGTGGGTATGTGCCTTGTCAGCGGCCAGGCAGCGCGCGCCAATCTCCCCCCGTTGCCAAGGAAGACGAGGAGATTCCTGGCCAATCCCCCACGTGGGTATGTGCCATGTCAGCGGCCAGGCAGGGCGCGCCCATCTCCCCCCGTTGCCAAGGAAGAGGAGGAGCGCGCGCTCCCGCAGCTGTTGCTATGCGGACGGCGGCGGACAATTAAGGCTCGCTTAAGAAGTGCATTCGCACTTAAAATTTGCTGCGAACGGGCATGCTGCTACTGCGCTCCTGCCTGCCGGCCTGGCTACAGAGCGGTGGCGGCCGCCCGATGCCCTCCGATCTGCGGTGGCGCCCCTCGCGGTAGCCTTTGTCCCCGTACGAAACTTGGCCGGGAGTTTCATGACCAGAGAAGCATTGAAGAACCGCCTTTGAAACGCTTCGAGTACTTCAAAGGGTGCGCGCACATCGGAAACGTTGCGAATTCTTTAATGCGCGAACACCGGAAATGCAAGGGGCGACGTTATCTCTGAGGCCCATCGAACGCTGGGCGGAAAGCGGATAACTGGGACGATCAGACGAACAGTCGTAATAATCGCCGGTACCGACCGACCGTTATGTCTGTGGTCAGGGTGTACCACAAAGGAAAATGGCATGCGACAACACCTACCAGGCAAGGAAAAGGCCGTAGCTTTGCGTCACTATAACCGGAATAACGGTACATACGGGGCCATCGTCTTCATGATTGGCAAGGATTTTAGAAAAACCTTATCACCGCATGATGAGATTGGCCAGTACCGTTGCGAGAAAACATGTCAAGGTTGGATAATGAGGGGACTTCTCGTTCATCTAGACGACGTTGCATGCGGTCGAAAAAGGGTTATGCGGCGCACTGAATCGCGTTGCAGCGGAACGATAAACAACCTGTAACGACGGGGTTAAGAATACATTTGCATTTTCCTGTTCCCTGTCTTGCATACGCAAGCCTCGCAGGAATGTATTCCTCTCACCGCCCCTCCCCTTTTTCCTTCTTCCCATAACGAAATGGTGGCACTGGTCAGAGAAACTTGTCTTTTTAAGGCTGTAACCCTACCCCCCTCCCGGTCAATATTCCATTTATGTCGATTGATTGATTGACGCCACGCAGGCGATGAGGTGCGCCGTGGTGGAGGGCACCGGATTGATTCTGACCACCTGAGAATCCTTAACGTGCGCCGAAATCTCGTTTACACGGACGTTTTTGCTTTTCGGCTCCATCAGATGAGCGGCCGCCGCTGCCGGGAATCGAACCCGCGACCTCTTGCTCAGCAGCACAACGCCTTAGCCACTGAGCCACTGCGGCAGGTCTTCTATTTATGTCGCGCGGCTGCGATGGCGGTGCGTTTTCTTAAGACGTCGTAAAGAAGCGGACTTTATCTTCCTGTGAGGACCTGCGGGATCTTTACAGCGTTCGTTTATTCGTTCATTTATCGCTCATTTTCGAGTGTCTGTAAAGAACGCGATCTCTCTTTGCCTTTCTCTCTTTGATTGCTGGCTTGCTGGTTATCGCGTGCATCTATTCATGTCGAGCTCAACATGTCAGCGTTCGAAGCCCTTGGAGGACCTTCTGCGGTGCCGAGCAGAGAACGGCATGGCTTGTTCCCTCTCATCCGCTCCCGGAAGCGTAGTGCGCGATAAGAGATGCGTTCCGATACACGTGAAGTGGGGCTACAATTAGCAGCTAAAGAACTTTTTTCGAGTCAACTGATAGGCTTTGTTGGGAAGACCGTTTAAACCGGATATAAGCAGGTTCTTTAGTGCTTTTCGGTAGTGGCGAACCACCGGCGTTTTGAGTCAGTGTTTGTTTCAGGTTCAAAGCCAAACCAGTTCGGCTTCGACTTCGACTTTCCCATGCAGCTACGAGTCCTTTTTTTTACAGCGAAGCTGTTCTTGCTGGCCGTAATGTGTGCGGTGTCAAAAAAAAAAAAAAGAACTCCGCGTCATAGTTATTCCCGCCGTTTACCGTAAGTATGAGCACGCGTTTTACGAGGAGTGCCCGGCGTCATCCAGGCTTGCGCGTGGAGATCGCAAAAAATACCTAGAAAACAGTTCACGTGCGTCGGCGCCTCAAGGATGTAGCACAAGACAGGTGGCGCTACAGACGCCCAGTTCCGGAAGCACGTTGCCGCCAGTTCTAGCGCGTGCTGACGCGTTCCACATTGGGAGAAATGTGAAATCCCGCGGAGAAAACTATCCGGGCCCGCCAGTCATGCATGCGGAAGACGACGATGCACATGGATATGATGATGGCTACTACCACCACAGTGAAAACCGACGACGGAATATGTGAACAAACAATATCAAACCTAATGCAATGTGTGGTGGTGGGTCCTTTAGTGCTTACATGAAAAGAAATCTTCCAGCTTCGCTCTGGTTCAAGCCTCGGGCGACTCAGTGAAAGCTTCGCCAATTTTTGTCTCTGCCTACACTGGGTGCACTATAAGCAGCCAGTGTAGTGTCTATAAGTAATCCCTCGTTAACTCGAAGTCGTAAAATCCGCTGTAAATTTTGAGATAAGCGAAGTGTCGAGCTAAACCAAATGCGTGGCCAGGTCACCGAAATAAGAGCTAATGCTGGTAACAAAAGCTCCACTGCACAGAGGCGCTTTCGTAAAAAAGGCAAAACATTTCGCTGGCAAAACTAATTTTATTATTTCGGAATAAAGAACGGCGTGATTCTTGCCTGTTTCATGTTCCAATATGGGTCCAGAAAAGCGTTCTCGAACTGCTCAATGCGTCGCATGAATTGTTGGTCGCCACGGCAAATTGTATCTTGTTGCGAAGCTTGAGGCGCAGCATCATCGTTGTTTCTGTCGTTGTAGGCACTTCTCGGGGCTCCTCTTCATCATCATGATCAGCTGCATCGTCCACAGCTCTCAACACTGTAGGCTTCGGACAGCATTCCGGTAACGGGAATATCGGCGTTGCACAGCGTAAATTTGCCGTTCACGACACCGTTCGGCGCATAGTGGGAGCTAAGCGTTAGAACAGTGACCTTATCAGTTTTCTGTAGCGGACTTTGCCTTGTGTACTCTGTGTCAACATTTCGAAATACCCGCAGCCCCCCCTCCCCTCCTAAAATGTTTGGAGATAAAGGGGGGAAATACATGGCACATATGGGAGGTAAATGCACGGCGAAAGAAAGTTTCGACCTAACCGATATTTCGAGATATCCGAGTTCGAGTTAACGAGGAATTACTGGGCATCGGTCCCACCTCGCCGAGCCTGCACTCAGTGAGGCTAACGAATGCGAAACCACGTTGAGAGTTGGGCGATTTGTTGATTGATTGATTGATTGTAGGGTTTAACGCGCCGACGCAACGCAGGCGATGAGGCGCGCCGTAGTGGAGGGCTCCGGATTAATTTTGACCACCTGGGGATCTTTATCGTGCGCCGAAATGTCGTACACACGGGCGTTTTTGCTTTTCGCCTCCATCAGAAAAGCGGCCGCCGCGGCCGGGAATCGAACCCGCGACCTTGTGCTCAGCAGCGCAACGCCTTAGCCACTGAGCCACCGCGGCGGGTTGGCCGATTTGTGGCGCGTGCTGCGGGAAACTTGCACGCAGTTCGTTCCTCTCGGCGTTCCTGAGCGGCGGCAGGCCCGTGCACTTGCACCGACGGGGCACGTGTTTCGCAGCGTGGAACGTTTCCTACAAAAGCGGGAAACGCCGAGAGACGCACGGCGACGGCCCGTCACTCTCCTGCCCTCACTTCGTGTCTTGGTATATTTCCCGAAGGCCCCCGCGGGCCGCCCAACCGGGCTCCTCGGTGGACTGAACCATGATTTTATATACAGGAATTTCTGGAGCTTGAATCAACGCTGAGACATTTATCTGGAAGGGGAACTCGCTTTATTCTCCTTCACCTGGAAGGCAACTTTAGCTACGCAAGAAGGCGTGAACCTTAAAAGTATAAAACGGGGCAGAACAAACACGAGAAAGAGAATACGAGCACACACAGCAGTGTGTTCGCTGTCCGGCAGCGCCAAGACGCGGGAGCGTACTGCTAATCTTCGCGGTTATGGCTAATGCGTCTTGCGCAGCCACAGAATAATCAAATTGCCCTTAGGTTTGTCGGCGCGGCGGCCGCTTGGTTGATAGTTCTGAAGAACGACTCTGCTCCTTGTGATCCCGTTCTTCACCTTTACAAGGTTTAAGACAAACGTGGTAGAGTGGATTACCTCGTTTGCTATCACACAGTGAGTGAGTGAGTGAGTGAGTGAGTGAGTGAGTGAGTGAGTGAGTGAGTGAGTGAGTGAGTGAGTGAGTGAGTCAGTGAGTGAGTGAGTGAGTGAGTGAGTGAGTGAGTTGCTAGCGAACGGGCGGACCTAGCCTTGCACGGCGTATTGGCAGTTATTTGCTCCTCCCGAGTGGCACGTTTTAGTACTATTCGCGGCCAACCACCCGAAGCCAACAAATGTTTGTGCCCTTCAAAAAGGTCAGCACAAAAGACGCAAGATGTCTCGCCTGGCGATACAGGCAAATGAACGCGCCTTGTAACATTGCGCAACCCTCGGTTCCGTGAGCCGTTATTCTCCTCTAAGCAGTCTCTGATTTAGCCTTCCGGATATAAACAGCCCAGGAGAAAGCGAATATTACTCTCTCTCTCTCTCTCTCTCTCTCTCTCTCTCTCTCTCTCTCTCTCTCTCTCTCTCTCTCTCTCTTGTATTCGGTACTGTCTTACCTTTCACACGCACACGCTCATCTTTCTCGTCTCGACGAAGTACCCTTTCCTTCGGCGCGATTTCGTCGCCGCTCGAAGAGCCTGCTCCTTGCAACCGAGAAACGCGCCTCGTTGGGAGCAAACAAAACAAGGCGGCATAACTGAGCCGACAAGGACGTTCCTCGCCGCCGCCAACGACCATCCGTGCCGTCTCCCCCGCCTCCCTCTCTCCTCGCGCAGCACGCGAAAGCGGCGGGCAGCTAACAAGGACGGCCGCACCGCGTTTAATAGCGCCGTCAGTCGCAGAAAACTGCTGCCGCTGTTAGCTTCCCGGCGAGCCCGTACGACGGGGGAAGAAGCGGTGCGGAAGAGGTTGCGGCGATAATGGCCCATCGTTTACCGCGGCGGAGAGCGAATGGGCGGTTGCCGAAACGCCGTCGATCCTCTGTAAAGCTGAAAAGAGGCTCGCGGGCAACGGATTTCAGAGTCGAACGAATACCAACGGCGAACTATGAAATACCCGTTCCGTGAATACTCGTTGTAACAAAAAGTGCTTTAACCGAAATATCGCTGTGTGCGAAATTTTTCATGGTTCCACAGCCTATCATGGTGACAAGCCGGTACACAGTGCGGAGAGCAAATGCGTGGTTGCCTAAACGTCGTCAGTTCTCTGCGAAACTGAGAAGACACTGGCAGAGAATGGATTTCAAATTCGAGTGAATGAATACCAACGGCGTGCTAGGGTCGAAAGCCTTCGTGCAGTGAACACTCGTAACAAAATCGCTTATGCGAAATCTCTCTTTGTTCAAATTTTTTTGTATGTGTGTGTTTTGTTTTCTCTACTGCAGCAGTGTATAGAGAGCACATCACAACGACGTTTAATAAAGTGTCACTAATAACCGGCCACTTTGCTGTCCGAAGGGTTCACTGTAGTTTTATTTTATTTATTTTATTATGTAGAGGCAAAAGGGGTGGATGGAACTGGGAGGTGGGTGGGGAGATTCTGTAGCGTCCGTGGAAGCAACTGCCTTCGCTAGCAAGCAGTGAATGAAACGTACTAATTTATATCATCTGGCTTAGAGCGTTCTAATTAGGTCATTGCCCCGTCCTTCGACAGCTTGTTTCCATGCACCGATCACGTCCGCTGCTTACCCTGATACCTGTCAATGTTCGCACAACTGGAGGGAAATCCCCGGTTCCTGCTATGTATAGATTGCGAAGTGGGCGGGTATCTGACGCTGCAATCGCTCGACCCGTTCAGGAGAAATTGGAGTTGAGTTGATTTTGAGTTAGCTCCGAACTTTTGCGTCTCGAATTTGCTCGCGACATCCCGGTGTTGTTGCACCCAACCAGTCCACAGTCCTACAATGTACGCTATACGTATGCGGCACTCATCAGAGGGTGGGGGCGCTGGATTCCTAAAGACAGCAAATCTGAACTGGAAGCTTACGTCGCACAGGGCACGAATTAAAATGTTTTTGTACAATGTTTTGTCTTGCCTGGTAAGTAAGTATACTTATTTCATGGGGAAGAGAGAACAGGTGCGCCGACAACAGGAACATCGCCTCCTCTGAACAAGCGCCTGCCCTCCGCACGCACATTCACTTTTTTTTTTCGTTATAGGGTTTTTTATACTTCTACAGGCCTGTTAAGACTTTTCGAAGTACCACAATTTCATTTATGTACATAGTGATGTAACACCCAAAAAGGTTCACTTAACTGATGGGCACTGCATATTGAATATTTCCAATCATATTATCCCGGATACTCACCGCCCAAAGGCATGAGCCAACGTTGCATCTTTTTCGCTCACGAAATAACTGCTCTTAGATGTTCTTCCCTAAAACAATCTCGCAAGTGAATTAAGTTGATGCCAACTTAATAATATCATCATGTTCAAGGGCCCCCTCTAGCGTTCTTTTCCTGAGTCCCTAATTGAAATTTTGTTTCTTGATTTGCATGATTTCGCTGTCAGTTGCCGAAATCTTCGAGGCCAATGCCTGCAACCTACAATGCTAAGATCGAAGTAGTACTCATAATTGCAGTGCTGATCAATATATTGACTTGCACCGCACGAATACCAGCGTGCAACCTCTGCGTCCAACCATCCGTCCGAACAGACTTCCGATGCACGGTGGGTTACTCTCTACTCGCATTCCTGAAAAGGAGTACGTCATATAGTACATCATGCGAATACAATGTGATAAGGCGGCCAGTTAATGATAAGTTAATTATGGCCTTTTTTACACGGGCATGCTCAACAATATTCCTCCCGGAAGGTTGTTGACCTTTGACATCGCGAAGCTTCGGATAGGAAAACTGGTGGCAGTTGGAGACGGACACTGTAGCTAATGACGATCAGGCGGCCTTGATGCGTTACCTGCGAAGTCTTTTCTCTGTCCCCAAGTGAGTACCAATTGCCGCCTTAATCGGATCTACAGGGCTCACTAAGGCATTGCACAAATTGCTCCGTCCAGGTCAGATGAGAACAGACGTTTTTCAGCGGTGCCACATAGAAGGGGCAGTTCGGTCGAGCGCCCGTTCGAAAACGCCGTGCTCTGCAGGCGACCCAGCAAGCCTGCTAAGGCCATCCGCTTCAAAGAACGCTCGCTACAGTAGGGAGTAATATGCTGCTCTGAACTAGCTCTGAACCATGGTTGAACGCGCAGTCCTGACCTGCAGAGGCAGCGCCACACTTGGTACATCAGCTGTGTTATAGAATTCTTCGTTGCCCGAAAAAGCGAACACATGCGCAACCAGCCTCCTCAAGTTCTTCACTCGAATGTGACGATTCGGCGCTATTCTGAGGCAATTTTCAACAACTTAAAAGTTTCGGTTGAGACAATTTTGAACCGGGTGGCACTTAACAGCGGGGCGGTAAAGCGGGAATGGGCGGCTTCAGTGGTGAAGCGTCTTTTCCACGTGCCTCGCCTTACCCCCCCCCCCCCCCCCCCCTTACCAACCGTCTACTCCATCATTCCCACTTAAGACATTATTTCTTTTCTCTTTTTTATCGCCAGAACAGGCAGCAGTTGCATGTCAAGAATGCCAAGAAAGCGCTGGAATTTCGATGTGGTCGCTTCTTCCTGGACCCGCATGCGGCGAGCTGCCGTAACAACTCGGCCACACGCAGCCGCTGGCCAGTAGCGACGGAGACGGCTCTGTTCTTGAGAATAGGCATTCTAGGGGGGAATTTCCGAACAAAATGGGCGCGTCCTGTCGCGAGCAATAAAATGTCGGCGCAGCCTCACCAGCCCACGGGGTAGACAACAAAGAGGGACAATAAACGAACTAAACAGGTAAAGTTCACCCGAGCGAGGCCGAAAAGAGCAGCGTTTCTTCCCAGTCGAACTGACAGAAGTCACCGAGAGGCCAGCAGCTCGGAACGGCGAGGCGGGGGAGGGGAGTAGGTGGCAGGGTAGGAGGGGAGGGGGACCCGGCGAGCAGGGCACGATGTCGGCGTCGATAAGCGCATACCTGGTCGCCCGCGGCACGACCACCGGCTCTGGAGGCGGCGACGACGCACTCGGCGCACGGGCGACGTCGCCCGCCAGTCGCGCCGGCACGGCCCGATAGTATCTCTCCTTAACAGCTTTCATCTCTGTTTGTGCGGCGACGCCGTGCTCTATTCCCCGCGGACGTCCGCGGACCGATGTCGCCGCCGGGAGACAGCGTGTCCTCTCGTCCAGTTTTCCTGCACTGGACGACGCGGACTTACTACGATGACGTT
>NW_027526225.1:118594265-118634265 GCF_048455015.1 Haemaphysalis longicornis
ACTTTGTTATAACGAGGTTCGATTTCATATGCGGGCTTTTGCCGTTCGGGAGAGACGGGGTGACCACAGTACGAGCTCCGGGTGGATAGCGCACTTTTCGGGAACCAAGGTGAAATCATTTCGCTCATGATGGGCCACGTGTTTGAGGCAACTTCTCCGCATGTCATCCCGACGGCTAGTGTGTGTCTTTTCAGGCCAATTCAGGCCAATTTAGGGGATAAACATGCGAAAGAAATTTTGACGTCCACTTCAATGCAGCCGTAAGGCTACGAAGAGCTTTCTCAGAAACGTCGCAGTTGAAGAAAAATTCGTCCCGGTCCAGGATTCGAACCCGGGATCACCGCCTATCCATTTCAATCACTTTACCATCTGAGCTCACCGAAAGGCCAGCCACGTGCAGCGCGAGAGCGAATTGATCAACGACTCGAAGTAAAGGCCAGGTGTCGTAGCCGTACGGCTGCACTCAGGTGGATGTCAAAATTTTTTTTTCGCAGAAACTTACTCCACCTCGGGGATTTCCCTATATATGGTCGATTAACGGGGTATAAGCACGCACTTGCACGCAGCGCGGAGGGGAGATTGCTTGAGCTCGGCGATCTCGTGGCCCGGAAAGTTTTTGCCCATGGTTGTACGTGCGTTCGAATGTCACGAATTTCTTCCAGCGCAGTTTTACCCCGCCCCCTTATCATCATCGTCGTCGTACGGGCCGCTGAGCCTTGTAACTTCAGAGGTCAAGGATTGAACCACGGAGATGGAGCATCCCGCCTGAAAGCATCTTTAAGCATGGGTGTGCAGTGCACATGGAGAGCACGTACATACATGCTCATGGGCAGATACATCAGCCGAATGCGCAGACAGCGTCTCTGCAGAGCGCGCGGCATTCTCGTCGAGTCCAAGGGAACCTGTCAATCACAAGGCGACGTGTAACTCTCATTGTCAGCAAAGACGACGGGCGCTTTTTGCATTGAATCATATTCCTCGCTTGTGTCCACGCTTCCCCGGCGGTCCCCCGTATCAAGGCTGCTGGACTGCAGGTACCTGGCACCAGCGCATGGCTCTGGAGGAGCAGACAAAACCCTGTCCCGCCGTTACTCCCGTTTCTGCACCCACTCCACCTCCCTCGTACATATCGACACACAAACGCATTCAGTGCACGCAGTGATCTCGCGATAGCCACAAAAAAGGGGCTCCAAATTTTCCCGTCGCTCAGCGTATACTGCTCGGGCAGACATTACTGCATTCTGTAAAATCCATCACGTCGTACTCCCACGGACAGAACTGCCCGCTGTACCCACCCTGCCACACCGTACATGCTCGACGGTGCCGCCGTAGGCGAACTTGCACGCAGCGCGCACGCTCTGAATAATTCAGCGTTTGCACCCCGCCTGGGGGCAGCATTTAAGGTATCTTCGACAAGGCAGTCCGTACGTCTTAAACGGGCTATCTGTCATAACTATAGTGATGAATGAAGCTCGGGAGGACGGTAAAATATTAATGAAGGCAGCATTTCACCATTCATACACATAATGGTGCGAATTCAGGGGTGGCCACTGAAACTGCCCGGCGGGCAGTGACGCTCACACGCTGCTGTTCGAAGAGCAGGTAGCACCGGGGGGAACTTCATCCGTCACGTTTGACACCGATCGAAACTGGGGAAGGGCGCAGACGCAAGCGATACCCAAGGGACCACCGGCGGCGCATTCAAATGACTCTGTTGCACCGGGCAGAGTTTGCAAACCCGAAATCGAGAGAGACAGCAAGACAGGCGAGACAACAGGGAGGCACGACCGTTCCAGCCGATGGCAATCGTGCTCGCGGTGGCACCCAATCTACTCAGTCAAGGTCGGCCGCTGTCCATGGCTGCCGCCGACAAAATCGTGCGTGCCAAGGGAAAGGCGTTGTTCTTGGTCATCAAAAAGACCGCTGGCCTGCTCCACGACGGGTATGTAAATAACTGGTCTGGCGTACGTGGAGATTAGGATGCAAGACGCGCCAAAATTAGCCGCTCTAATGCGTAAGGGCAGCGTGAAATATCTTTTCTCCGGCTAATTGAGTTAGCGCGGTTATCTCTCATCAGCCAATTACGATTTGGGCGTAAACAGATTCGAGCTCCCGATGGGGTGACCGCGCCGCAGTAAATATTGGCGAAGGTCTTCTGCGACTCTGAGCACGACGGCGCGGTGTAGGATTGCGGGTCATCGCGGCCGTATAGAGGCGAACTGCCGAACAAGACATCCTTTCGAAGTACCGCCGTTTGATGTATGCTAATTGAAAATTCCCGGCGGTAGTTCATGCTAATCAGAAACAGTCCACTCTGACGTGCTTTGTATGAGTCGCTTGTATCTCGCATGGTACGTTAACTGACAGTTGAAAGTATGCTTTTAGGCACAGTTGAAGTGAGGCCCCCAGTGCACGCGCACGCCCACTCGCACACGCACAGACACATACGCGGACAAATGGAACGCGAACACAAAAATATGGACCGGAACACACAAAAAACGCGATTCCTTTCTGTGCAAGTCAGTTTGTCGTGTGGCTTTGATACTGTAACAAAGTTTGAAAATTCGTCTTTTCATATATGCCGCTAACGGGCCGTTATTTGTTCTCCACCACCCACAGTCTTCGTTTTTCCGTGTTCTGGTTCATATTCCCGTGTTTCTATGGGTTCATGGACCATTTCATAGGCACCTTCTAGACTTTATGCGAGAAGCAAACTTGTTCGTGTACCTGTGAATCGTGCACCGTTATGCCGCAGGGCAAACTTTCGAATAAATAAAAAAAAAGTCAATTTTTCAATGACTGTACACATGTGCACAAGCATACAACCACACGCGCACATGAAACAACCCGGCATGTCCCGTGTTATCGGAAATCTTTGTCACGCACTGCAATACAATCCTGTCACTCGGCTTCACCGCAATGCACTCAATTGACCGATACACACAGCGTACCAATAAGGCTAGGGCGAATGACAATGTAGAACACACGATCTGACTCAAGGGTTCCGTATGCACTGTAACATCACGGAACGCTAGCGTGACCTTGAATACATTGCACAGGGACACAACGCTGGTGACATTGTTCAGTCAAATTGTGTGTACGTAAACCTCGTTCACCAAATTTGCTTTTTGTCTTCATAGATTCGACAGTCGAGTGCCTTGTGATGAAGCTGAACTACAAAATTGCCTTACGAAAGTCAACATTGAAAGTTAGGAAGTTACGAAAGTAAACCACGGCGGTTAAGAGAGCGTTACCTTAGGAAGTGGCCCGTCGCGTTTGCCTTTAGCTAATCGTATACGCGTGCGGGTGTAATGACCGCTTATCACACTAAGGTCCGTAACGAGGCGACTCTGTAGATTAGCGGCAATGGAAAAGGCAGTCGGCATCGCGCCCCGTTGCGTTCCCGCCCCGTCCAGTGTACAAATCGGAGGCCTTCGGTGCAAACCACAGAGCAGCGAGTTCATCCAATGCTGCCCGTTCCTTGCACGCTAAGGCCAGGCTCATTACGGCGAGCCCAGCAGGCCTTGGCGACCCTGAGTGGTTAGCCGTTTCTCCCGCGAAGCCCCGAAGGCAACGGCGAGGGCCGAAACGCAGCGATTACGGTTTTTGCGATAGGCTTAGCCATCTCGCGGCCATTGCACTTGTATGAAGGCAGCCAGTCATGGGTTTATTGCAGGCAGGCCAGAAACGCTTCGATTGTTCGAGGGTTTCGCCAGGGGCGCTTCAGTCACGTTGCAACGTCTCGTGTGGCGGTTTTTGCTGCTGTTTTCATGTTTAAGTGGCCGATATACCGGAGGTGGATGCATTGGTTTTTGAATGCAGTCGGCTGTTCAAATTCAGGTGGTACTTTGTGCGGAGTCGTGTTCAGGAAGGATGACTAAAATAATGTTATTATTATTGTTATTATTGTTATTGTTGTTGTTGTTGTTGGTCATGGTGGTAGCAACGATTCCGATCATCTTAATCATTTGTAGGTGTATAGAAACAGAAAGTATAGCTAAGTAAATCAAAACAGAAAAGGAAGACAGAAATGGTTACCGTCCTTAAACAAGAAAAAACTTTCCAAATTGGAGGAGAACTCCTCCCTCCTACCTTTTTCCTCCCCCTCCCCTCCTGATTCCTCAACCATAGAACACGTTCTCCTTCCACTCAAAAGCTCATCGAGGCCACGCTGCGAAAAAAGTTCTTTGTTCAACAGCGCATTTTAGGCGTTGATTTAGAGTCGAAGTAAACAAAATAGGTTCACTTCGGCTTTTAAGCCATGTATTCGTAAGCGCGATAGATTAGGTGCAATGACGCCATAAAATGCAAGCTTCAATGTATGTCCCCAGTAGAGGTAAGCGGACTTCGGTTTGACCTCAAGCTCAAGTTTTCTCGGCCCCACGTCAACTTCACCCTCAACACAGAGGTACGCAACGTTAAAGAAGCATTACAAGCACCACACCGCATCAACATTTCCTTCCTTTTGACCTCACCCATAACTCGGCCTCGCCTCAGCCTCGCGCACAGTTTAATTGTCATTGCTATTGCCTAACTGCATAAGTTTGACCACACAATACACCCTCGTTATAAAAAAAATCGTTTTATCCGAATTTTCGCTTAAAGCGAAGCTTTTCATGGTACCCACAGCAGCACAGCGAGAGCAAATAATCCCCGCTTGTAGGAAATACCCTTTACGGTTTTCTGCCTCTAGGATTTCGTCACAACGATGGTTTAATCACTATAAATGTATTTATACATCGTACATCTTTGTTAGATCAAGATCGCTTTATTCGAATTTTCGCCTAATACGAACTTTGTCTCTGTTTCCACTGCAAAGAATAAAGATCTAGCTCATAATCCCCCTTTCGACCAAGTACCGCATGAAGCCAGTGTTCTGCACCGAGGCCTTTGTTATAACCAGGAGTTGCTGCATGCACCTTGCGCGGCGTCGCGCTAGCTAAAAGCAAGAACGCGTTCGTAACACTCCGCGGTACGGAAACGCTTGCGAGGCGGGGACGCGACGACGACGCGGACCAACGGAACCGACGACGAATTCGTGACGCTCCTCTCGGGCGACCTGCGATCGATCTTTCTTCCCTCGGGTGCTTTCCTCCCGGGCGCAACTTCCTCCAGCAACCCCGCTAATCCCTCGCGCAGACGTCATCCACTCGGACGAGCCGTGGGTGAAGTGTATCGCGCTCTGGCCACTACCCCTGCCTTGGCATTTGTTTTGGGGCGAAGCACCTTAGGTCCTCGGCCAGTCGGCGTCTCATGTCGTCGTCGTCGTCTCATGTAGTCACGGTACTAAAACACCGGGACAGTCATTTTCCAAACCCTCGCACTTGAACGTAACGCGTAGTAAAGCTACACAGACCGGGGACAACGTCTTGCGATACAACGTTTCATCTACCTGGGCAAAAACGCGTACTAAAAGAACACACCGGTAAACTCGTTTTTCGTTCGCGCTTGCTTGCTTGCTTTTATTTCGCTCGTACTCGCTTTAACTTCAAAATTTGTAGTTCTCCATTTCGAATTTCACTTGTCCTGCATCTTCGTAATTTGGATGTCGTCTATATCAGCGCTTACATGTCGCTTACAATATTTGAATACACTTATACACGGCCAACGTTTTGCCCCTCCCCAGGTTGCACGTTAATGGAGATGGCCCGTTTTTTTTTTTTTCTCAGTGCCTTCCGGATTCCCCTGGGATCTTTTCAAGTTGCAGCGAACACGTGTTTTACCCCTGTCGAATCGCTTTTTTCATGATGATGATGATGGTTAAAGGCTTTCCCCTTGAATCGGGGTGATGCCAAATGCCATCTCGCTTGCGTAAGTTATTTACCTACTGCTATTAATCTTTTTTTTATTCCGACTTGGATTTTTCTTAAGGTTATGCCCTGAAGCTAGCTATTAGAGCAAACTATTACATATTTATCAACTATCGTAATAGCATGTGCTGCGCCGCCCGGTGAGAAGTGGCGAAAATATTTCTGGCTGAAATGTTGCACACGTCCGAAATTGGATCTGCATTTTGCAGCGGAAGAAAGGCGTGCGCTGCCCTGGCGCGCTCAGTTGCACACTTTGCTGAGTTCCCAGGAAGCGAGGAACCTCATGACCGTTCCGAAGTTTTCACAAGCAAGATATTCGAACCTACAAAAAATTCGTACGCAGTTTCGCCATTCTACGGGTTCCGAGGAGTTAATCCGCCCCTGTTAAGATTACTCAGTTTCCGCGCGCGTGTATGCATGCATGTATGTATGCGTGCGCGTATGTATGCGGGTGTGTGCATGCGTATATGTGTATGCGTGCATGTGTCTATGTGTATGCGTGTACGTGTGTATGCGTTTGCGCGTATGTATGAGTGTGTGTATGTATGTATGTGCGTATGTATGTATTGTATGTATATATGTATGTATGTATGTATGTATGTATGTATGTATGTATGTATGTATGTATAGGTGTGTACGCATGTATGTATGTATGTATGTATGTATGTATGTATGTATGTATGTATGTATGTATGTATGTATGTATGTATGTATGTATGTATGTATGTATGTATGTATGTATGTATGCGTGCATGCACGCATGTGTGTTGCGTTCGTGCATTCCGCAGGTAAAACGTTGCGATCAGGGCAACGGATTCACGGGGCAGAGAGTCGTCGACACGCTACGGTGTGGATGACATACGCACGCCACGCGACCTGCCTCGTCCCTCGCACAGCCGACCTTCGCAGGCATTCCTCGCGCAACTGTTCTGCAGCCAGCGCATGCGGCCTGCAAAGCTCGGACCTTCGCCCCACAGGACGCGTGATGAATGGGTTCGACAGCGAGCAACACAAAAGCGACCGCTGTCTCAGCCGAGCTGGCAACAGATCAAGGGGCGAGATGCTGCCGCGCTGTCAGCAATATATCTCTGCCAGGTCGGACCCCTGGGCCACGTACCGTGAGGCCCATCTCCGCGAACTCAAACCACCGGGAAAAAGGGCTGCCACCCGTCTTGGATCGATATGTGATCGAAAGGCCTGCAATTTAACGCCACAAAGACGGATAGCCGGTTGTTTTTCCAAGTACTGCGCACATCTGTATCACGGAAGGTCGGCGTCACCGCTGGCCGAGAGTTTCACCATTTGGGAACGACCGAAAGGCCTCCTGGAATGGGCAACCCAAAATTTCGAACATATGAATAAGCTGCTTACGCAGGTGTTTATGTACCGTGTTCATGTCACTATCCCTATGAATCTGCGGCTTACAAAAATATGCGTGCCGGTTGCCAGTGCATGTCGGCAACACAGGATGGGAAGAGGTGGGGTTGGATCAACCACGTCGGTCCAGGCAGCCACTGAAGGACCCGATTATGGGCCGCCGGTTCCCCTTGTGCCTGGAGACTTGTTGCAGCAGCCAGCCACATCCTCTGGTGAAATTGTGTGCTCGTGTGCGCAAACCAAAATATCTCATGTTTTAGGAGAAGAAAGGCCAGTTTTTATTTCCGGGCGGGCTGGGCGGTGCCTTTCATTGGAACTCCATATCCTTCGACAGATGCGCCTGTCCATTTTAGAGCACAGTCGATATTACGCATAGCAGTTACTTGCTGTGCCTAAAAGCTTAAAATTTAGAATGTGTTTTTTTAGGGGGCCTTTTGTAAAAGGGCCTCTGGTTTCGAGTGCATGGGTCTTGCTACACGGTGGCACCATGCATGCCTTCGTGTATGCTTGTAAGTCCTCCGGATAGCGCAGCAAGTCGGTCTAATGCGCCCTGAAAGACGCACACGCGGAAATGAAGTGCGGTTTCTTTTTATCGCGGGCGGACAGCGGCACATGGGGATGGTTTTGGAAGTATGGGAGGAGCGCTGGGCGAAGGCGAGGCGTGATCCAGGGGGCAGAAAGAAAGAGGGAAACAAACGAAGGCAGAAAAAAAAACATAGTGGCTAAATCACCCATATGCTTTATGGAGCGCGCTTGCCCCAAACACAGACCCGCGTTGTTGCAATCAAGCCACCCGTCGCCCGCGATTTGGTCGGAATGTTGTTCAGTAGTGATTAGTGGTCGATGCTCGGATAGCAATCTCTTCGCGTAGAGAGAGAGGGAGACGTCGCCTATGTGCGTCGTCTGTGTACGCGAAAAAGCAAAGCACTGCCCCGGACCGGTCCCTTCTCTTCGACGTCGGCTAGCTGCTGGAATTTTCGCCGTCGCCCCAAGACTGCCGCCAGCGCGATCACGGCGTGGCTGCGACTGGCAGTAACGACGGCGCCGGCATAACTGCAGTAGTATTTGCCTGCTGGCCAGGCGCGCCTTCCAGCTTGAACACGCCCAACTCGCAATGCGCACCGCTAATGAGTACTGCCCACACCTATAACGTGGGCTCGCTACGCCATCCGCAATGTTTGCAAACGAGATTAGCCTCCGGTCGACGCGAGTCGGCCGCGGCAATATTAATCTAGTGGTGTCCTGTTGTAGCCCCTCCCCTCCGATGTTGTCTTAATATATATCCTTTAACGAGCTGTGTAGAGCACCGTGGATGCTACATTGTTCTCAGCAATACACCTGCATTGGCGTATCTAACTCACCGCGCCATTGTACGGTGGTCGGTTGAAGGAAATTGACAATGGACGTTGGGGCCTTAGAAGTACTTTTCTGTCCCTCCCGCCTTGGCACGCAGAGCCGAAAGGCCCCAACGCCGGTTGATGCTTTTCAATTCACTTCAATTCAGCTTTTGTTTTACAGAAAATATTGTCTGCAGGGTCGACAGGGCCACACAGTGAAAACAAACACCTTGACTGGACCCGGGAGACCGTTTGGAGGCAGCGACATAACAAAAACAGCGTGGCAAAACACGAAGCGAACGCTGCATCGAAAATTAATTCTACAACAACATATATATATATATATATATATATATATATATATATATATATATATATACATATATATATATATATATATATATATATATATATATATATATATATATATGTATATATATATATAGAAATAAGGGTTGGCAGTCAAAAAAACCTCGGAAAGCAAAGGGGTGGTTGTGGTAGGTCATTGAAACAGAAAGAATTTGGAAAGAAAGAAAGAAAGCGAAGAAAAAATGCCCGCCAGGTAAGATCCGAACCCACGACCTCCAGAATACCGCTCTGGTGCATATAATATATATATATATATATATATATATATATATGAAATCAGAAAATGGGAAATGAGGGGCTCCGTGAAAATAAGACAGAAAATAAGGGTTGGCAGTCAAGAAAACCTCGGAAAGCAAAGGGGAGGTTGTGGTGGGTCATAGAAAGAGATGACTTTTTTTAGTCGAAAAGAAAGTGGTGAAAAAATTCCCCCGCATTTCCCCGAGGGGGAGAATGTGAAAGTGCGAATGCACGGTTGTCGGCCCGCTTGCGGCGCTTGCGCTCGGCCCCCGCAGCCCACCGCCTCGCCGCCTTCTCTTACATCTCTTCCATCGGGTTTGTAGTATCACGTGTACACCACGCAGTTATCAAGCCGCTATAACGCCGCTGAGTCGCCAACGCACGCCGCTGACGACGTAGTTTGAATGCGTTAAAGATATAAGGCGCGTCACTAACACTGATATCAGCGTCGCGTCCGTGGCTTGGTCGGTAGAGCGTCGCGCTGCGGCCGCAAAGTCCTCGGATCGAAACCTGGCGCCGGATGCTGTTTCTTTTTTTAAATATAGAGGAGCACTGCGGACGCCGCCGCCGCCGCCGCCGGCGGTGGATGGTTTGGGGTCGCTTATAAAGTGCATTCGCACTTAAAAATGCCCGCCGGGTGGGATCCGAACCCACGACCTCCAGAATACCGGTCTTGACTGCCAACCCTTATTTTCTGTCTTTATATATATATATATATATATATATATATATATATATATATATATATATATATATATATATATATATATATATATATATATATATATATATATATATATATATATTGTGAGCATTTGTGTGTAAGCTACGATAGTGCTCGCTTCAAGGACACATGGAAGGTGCCTGCTACTTTCGTGTCCAATCCACCTTGCACTCCGTCTGCTTCTCAAGACCATTATCATCACCATGTCGCACCTCATCTGTTTCTCATACCCATTCACATCATCATTCCTCGGGCTGGTATTCTCGGTTGCCTCTCGGAATAAACGCGCCGTCCCGACTGACTCTGCGACGTCTCTTCTGGGTGACGGCTGCCTTTGACGTCTCCCTCAAGTGGTGAAGGTGCACCTCGGTCCTGTCCTCGGTCTTTCCCAGTCGCACACCTGGAGCTCCGTTCCGGTAGGCGCTTGCCTCTGAGGATGCAGCACGAGAGCGGGAACAGCCCCCCCGGAGCGTCAGCTGCCGTGCCTGCTGCGTTTACCATCACCAGCCACCAACGCGATCCGCCAGGTTTTTATGGCCGTCGAGGTGAGGATGTCGACGACTGGCTGGATAGCTATAATCGGGTCAGCAGCTTTAATCGGTGGGATGACGCATTCAAGCTCCGAATCGTCTCCTTCTCCCTGCACGAGGCGGCCAAGACGTGGTTCCATAACAACGAACACACTATCACAGACTGGACCGGCTTTACTCAGGAGCTACGAAAAATTTTCGGCACGCCGTCCATTCGCGCAGAAGTAGCCAGACAAAAGCTTGCCTCACGCATTCAATGCCCTGATGAGACACTCGCCTCATACATTGAGGACGTCGTCGCTCTTTGTCGCCAAGTGGATGAAACCATGCCAGAGGCTGACCAGGTGCGTCATATATTGAAAGGTATCGCTCCGTTTGCCTTTAACGCTCTGGCTGTGGAAAATCCTGCAAGCGTTAGCGATGTCCGCAAGACTTGTCAACGGCTGGACCAACTACAGTCTATTCGCCTTCGCCAGGAGGCTTGGGCCTCTCATCAATATGGGGACTCGAACCTGCGCAGTCTCATTCGCGCGATCATTCGCGAAGAACTGCAGCACCACGACTCGCCTTGCTCGTCGCGTGACCATTGTCACACCAATGCGCCTGAGCTCCGAGATATTGTCAGAGAGGAGCTAACATCCATTACGGGATATACACCCGCACGTCCTCCTCTTGCCACCGTCTGCACGCAGTCCTACTCGCCCACGAGTCCTCCCCTGGCCACCGTCTACGCGCCGTCCTACTCCGCGATTGCGGCCAAACCGCCCTTGCAGGTTGAGCCACCGTCGCCGCAGGCCCATGTGACAGCGATTGCCGCAGCACCTGCTTCTCCGCATTATTACACCTCCATGCGACCGGGCAGTCAACGGTTTCCTGGAGATGGCCCAGTGTGCTACTATTGTGGAATCAGGGGCCACATTTCTCGTTTCTGTCGTCGACGTCAGCAAGACGAGCGAAGAGGCTACGCCCCGTTCGAACGTGACTATTCCCGGTTTCCCTACGGCTATCGGCGTATCGAACAGGTTTCCCCTCCGCGTCGCCCTTCTTCGCCTCCAGGGCCACTCGAGCCTCCGAGTCATCGTGCTGCACGCCGCCGCTCGCCTTCGCCGTACCGTCGTTCCTTGTCGCCCCTCCGTCCTGCCACCCACGCTACTAACACCCACCAGGAAAACTAGCTTCTGCAGTTTTTGGAGGGAAAACTGCACTAGTATGAACAACGACAACTCCTCCAGAAAGACCCTCGAACACTGTCAGAGTCGAAGTAGAAGGTGTAAAGGTTGATGCACTTGTTGACACAGAAGCCAGTATTTCAGTCATTGATGGTAATTTTTGTTCGGAGCTACGCAAAGTGAAAACCCCGTACACTGGCCCCTCCCTATGTAATGCGAATCAAGGAGCAATCGAACCTACCGGATATTGTACTGTGCGTGTTTTTATAGATGGAATTCGGCATCACATACAGTGTGCGGTTTTGCCGCATTGCGCCCATCATCTCATTTTAGGGTGGGACTTCCTCTCGTCTGCATCCGCCGTAATCTCCTGTCACCACCCTGACATCGAACTGACGGAAACAGACGATTCAAGTGTTCCTGACGCGCCGCAGCAGCGCTTTTGGCCAGCGCGGATTACGTCCTCGACCCCTGCTGTGAGAAAGTCACCTCCATTAGTTCGGATCAATTTTGTGATGGTGACGTCCTCATCGTTCCCACTCCTCGCTTTCTGGCCAAAGGTCTGGTGATCGCAACGAGTCTCGTGCGATTTTCACATGGAGCTGCCGATATAATTGCCGTTAACACCAATCGTGAGCCCATGCTCCTACGTAAGCGCACTACAATTGCTAGTGTTGCTGACTCGGAGGCCACCTGTATTTTCCCGCTCTGTGCAGTGTCATCCCCTGCTCATGTGAATTCCGGCTCTCCTGGCTGTGATCTAACCGCAACGATGGGTTCTGACCTCTCCCCGGCTGAGACCGAAGCGTTAATGGCGCTTCTGACCAAACAAAAATCTTTATTTGACGCTAACTGCACCAAACTCGGTCAGACGTCGGTGGCAACGCATCGCATCGAAACCGATGGGTCTCGCATTATTCACCGCCGTCCTTACCGTGTGTCCTCCTCAGAAAGGAAAATTATTAGCGACAACGTCACCGATATGCTTCAGCGGAACATCATTCGGCCGTCAACCAGTCCGTGGTCATCTCCGGTTGTTCTCGTGCAGAAAAAGGACGGATCAGTGCGATTTTGCGTTGATTATCGCGCACTGAACAAGATTACACGAAAAGATGTCTACCAGATGCCACGAATTGATGACGCCCTAGATTGTTTACAAGGAGCGGAATATTTTTCAAGTCTTGATCTGCGCTCGGGGTATTGGCAGATCCCCATGCATGAGGCCGATAAAGAGAAGACCGCGTTCGCCACCCCCAACGGGCTGTATGAGTTTAATGTTTTGCCATTCGGGCTTTGCAACGCCCCTGCAACATTCGAGCGGATGATCGATACAGTTCTTCGCGGTCTCAAATGGAAATCGTGCTTTTGTTATCTCGACGATATCGTTGTCTTTTCTTCGAGTTTCCGTGAGCACCTGAAGCGACTGGACGAAGTCCTCACCTGCCTTGCGAATGCGGGCCTGCAACTTAGTACTAAGAAGTGCCGCTTTGCTAGTCGAAGCATTAAAGTTTTGGGACACGTCGTGAGCAAGGACGGAATTCGCCCAGACCCTGAGAAGATTGCCGCTGTCGTCAACTTTCCACAGCCATTGCATCAAAAGAATCTGCGTAGCTTCCTGGGTCTGGCTTCGTACTTCCGTCGCTTTGTCCGAAATTTCGCTACCCTGGCTTCCCCCCTCAACAAGCTCATGCACTCAGGAACACCCTTTGTGTGGTCTGAAGAACGTGAAGACGCCTTTCAAGCGTTGAAAAAAGCCCTTACTTCCGGTCCAGTACTGTGCCACTTTGACGAGTCCCGACCGGTCCTTATCCATACGGACGCCAGTGGACATGGCTTAGGTGCTGTTCTCTTGCAGACGGATGACCAACACAGAGAAAGGGTTGTTTCCTACGCCAGCCGCTCTCTCAGTCACGCCGAGAAAAATTACCCGATTACCGAGCAGGAGTGTCTCGCTGTTGTTTGGGCGGTTCAGAAATTCCGCCCATACCTCTACGGCCGTCACTTCACAGTGGTAACAGACCATCATGCTCTCTGCTGGTTGCAGTCACAGAAAAATCTGGCCGGCCGCTTCGGCCGCTGGATAATTCGACTACAAGAATACGACTTTACCGTAATTTACAAATCCGGCAAGAAGCACCTTGATGCAGATGCCCTTTCCCGATGTCCGCTAGATCCTCCTGACGTTCCTCCTTCGACTACCTCACGTAGCGCACTACGTACCATCGCTCCTGTCGTCGACATCCCAACTGACGATATCTCAAATTTGGCGACCCTTCAACAATCAGATTGTTACTGCCGTGGAATTATAGAGCAGCTCATCGGCTCCAAAACACCCGTGAACAGCCGCTATCGCCGTCAACTTCAACAATTTCGGCTTTTCGGCGGAGTGCTTCACCGTTCCATTCACCACCCCTCAGGGTACCGGTGGGTTCCTGTTGCGCCGCGCTCTCTCCGCCCAAAGATACTTCAAGCCTTGCACAATGATGCAACAGCTGGCCATTTAGGTTTCCATAAGACATACGATCGTGTTCGCAGCCGGTTTTTTTGGCCTGGTCTTGCCACTTGTGTCGCCCGCTACATTGCGTCGTGCGTCTCGTGCCAGCAGCGCAAGTGCCCGACGTCCGCTCCTGCCGGACTCCTACAGCCACTGCCTTGCCCGTCGGCACCGTTCGAAACTGTGGGAATCGACCTTTACGGCCCTTTACCTACCACGACTGCCGGATATCGCTGGGTGGTGACGGCCGTTGACCACCTCACAAGGTACGCGGAGACAGCTCCCCTTCGTTCCCGTTGTGCTGCTGAGGTAGCCGACTTCTTCTTGCGCGCAATTATCTTGCGCCATGGTGCCCCCAGAGTCCTCTTGAGTGATCGCGGCCGGACTTTCCTGTCTAACATTGTTAAAGAAGCTCTTCGTTCCTCCAACACAGTGCACAAAACCACGTCAGCCTACCATCCGCAAACAAATGGACTAACCGAACGCTTCCACCGTACTCTATCCGATATGATTTCCATGTATATCCGGCCCGACCACACAAACTGGGACGCAATTCTTCCGTTTGTTACATTCGCTTACAACAGCGCTGTTCAGAAGACCACTGGTTATTCGCCATTTTTCCTCGTTTATGGCCGCCAACCATCTTTTCTTCTCGACACCACCTTCTTTTCTGCTCCCGTACCTACGTCAAGTCCGTTATCCGAGCAGTTTATCTCTCGTCTCGATCACTGTCGTCGCCTTGCTCGCTTGAACACGGAAGCCTGCCAGCACGACCGCAAACTTCGCTATGACGCCACGCATCGTGCCGTACAGTTCCACCCTGGCGATAAGGTCCTCCTTTGGACGCCCATTCGCAAGCCCGGACTCTGTGAAAAATTCCTAAATCGATTTCTTGGCCCTTACACCATCCTGGAGGAAACCTCCCCGGTTAATTATCGCGTCGCGCCTTGTACTCCCCCTACGGACCGCCGCTACAGGGGCACGGAGATCGTTCACGTATCTAGACTGAAACCGTTCACGCCTCGCACTTCGTGAAAGACTGCTCCCAGGTGGTCGCTTCCACGGCGGAGGGGGAAAGTGTGAGCATTTGTGTGTAAGCTACGATAGTGCTCGCTTCAAGGACACATGGAAGGTGCCTGCTACTTTCGTGTCCAATCCACCTTGCACTCCGTCTGCTTCTCATCACCATGTCGCACCTCATCTGTTTCTCATACCCATCCACATCATCATTCCTCGGGCTGGTATTCTCGGTTGCCTCTCGGAATAAACGCGCCGTCCCGACTGACTCTGCGACGTCTCTTGTGGGTGACGGCTGCCTTTGACGTCTCCCTCAATATATATATATATATATATATATATATATATATATATATATATATATATATATATATATATATATATATATATATATATAGAGAGAGAGAGAGAGAGAGAGAGAGAGAGGTGACAATCAGGGACAGGACAGGAGCTTCCTAGATCAGCTAATCAGCCAACAAACTAAGTAGAGGATATCATAGTTCAAATAAAGAAATAGACGGGTTGGCCCCGTAGTGAGGCGAAATGGCAACCGGTGGACTAGAGGAAGGCCAATAACTCGCTGGAGAGGAGAAATGAGGAAGTTCGAAGGCAAACAATGGACTCGAGCAGCGCAGAAACAGGAGCGGTTGGACGTCGATGGGACAGTCCTTCCTCCATGCAGTGGACCTGATCAGGCTGCTGCTGCTGATGATGATGGTGATATTCTTCAAACGGCCACCGTAGAATGTAAAGATGAGCTAGACACGCTGATGCGGTTGGATTGTTGAGAACGCAGTAGCACCCACAGCGCTGCACATTGTCCCAACTTCCGAGGCTCATGTTGATTGATTGATTGCTGGGTTTTAACGCGCCGACGCAGCGCAGATTATGAGGTGCGCCGTAGTGGAAGGCCCCGGATTAATTTTGAAAGTTTGACCACCTGGGGATCTTTAACGTGCGCCGAAATCTCACACAAACGGGCTTTTTAAGTGCGAATGCACTTTATAAGCGACCCCAAACCATCCACCGCCGGCCGCGGCGGCGGCGTCGGCGGCGGCGGCGGCGTCCGCAGTCCTCCTCTCTATATATATAAAAAAAAACAGCATCCGGCGCCAGGTTTCGATCCGAGGACTTTGCGGCCGCAGCGCGACGCTTTACCGACTAAGCCACGGACGCGACGGTGATATCAGTGAGTAACGCGCCTTATATCTTTAACGCATTCAAACTACGTCGTCAGCGGCGTGCGTTGGCGACTCAGCGGCGTTATAGCGGCTTGATAACTGCGTGGTGTACACGTGATACTACAAACCCGATGGAAGAGATGGAAGAGAAGGCGGCGAGGCGGTGGGCTGCGGGGGCCGAGCGCAAGCGCCGCAAGCGGGCCGACAACCGTGCATTCGCACTTTCACATTCTCCCCCTCGGGGAAATGCGGGGGAATTTTTCGCTTTTCGCCTCCATCAGAACAGCGGCCGCTGCAGCCGGGCATCGAACCCGCGTCCCCGTGCTCAGCAGCCCAACGCCTTAGCCACTCAGCCACCTCGGCGGGTCGAAGCCTCATGTTAGCTACCTAGGACGTCGACGAACGGGACTTAGGGAGGGGTGCGCGGCGACTTCTGAGATATTGGCGCGCACATTTTGATCGCTGTCGCGCTGCGAGAGGGCAGCCTTCGGTCGCGAAGCAGCAGCGCGTCGCATTTTCGCGGTGTTCAAATAGAGATCTTCAGCCAAGCTCTTGGCGCGTTCACGGTTTGTCGCCTCGTAGAGAAAACATCCACCATGCAGCGTAAACAAGCACGAATCGGAGCTTCGCGTTTCGGTATAGGTGAAGTGCGGAGAAGGACGCGGCATTTGCCAGAAATTGTGGGAGGAGGAGGGGCATGTGGATAGTATGGGTGTGTTAGCGAAAGTTCAGAAGAGGTTTCAAGTGTGGTGGGCTGCAGGACGGCGTCTTCACCTCCGCTCCCTCCTTCATTATTCCCCACCGGTTTTGAACGGTGGAGTGACCACTGCGCGTGCTATAAATAGCTCGCACTGATGTCACTACAGCTGCCACAATGTTACACCGCGTGCACGGTGAACGGCTGCGTACTGTACTTATCTGGAGCTCTTATTTCGAGAAGCGATGAGAACGATGAGAGCACTGCGCCAGAAAGGGCGGCGGTTACGTCATGTACAAGCGATGTATAGGTCTTGCAGTGAGTGTGTAATACGTCTTCGAATCGTCTATGTAGGGCAGACAAGACTAAAACCCCTGGAACAACTTTTTGTGCGCCTATAGGGGCTTTAAAAAAAACATCCCCCTCGCGAGGGGCACGATCAAATGCAGAGCATATCCGCGGGGGGCGTTCCTGCAAGTCTTATGGATTACGTATTGGTTGTTGTTGTTGTAATTGTTGTCTTCCAGCGTAGACATTGTCGATGAAGTCGATGGTGAAACGTGAAACGTGCCGTGAACCCCCTGCTGCGGCTATTACGCAACGTGGAGAGGCTACGACGCAACGTGGCGCGGCTATGACGCAACACAATCCAACACAATCCACTTTAATCCAACCCAATCCAAATCCAATCCAAGCCAAGCCAATCCAATCCAATCGAATCCAATCCAATGCCCTTCGCGAGAGAGTGTTATAGCGCCGAAATCGCGCCACCACATGAACGCGAACCGAACGTGGCGAAAGAGGGTGTTGCGAGCGGAGAGAAGGCGAGGAGGACGCGGGGGAGAGGGCGCACCTGTGGTCGACGGTTGAATGAGTCAAGGATATAAGGCGCGTGCGTAACCGTCCATTCTGTGTCGGCTCCGTGGAGCAGTCGGTAAAGTGCCGTGTACCTTGCGTTCCGCCCGCAGAGTCGTGGGATCGAAACCTGGCGCCGGAAGGTATTATTTCTTTATATAGTGTAGGGTGCGGACTACGTAGTGATGCGGACTACGGACGCCAACGCGGGTGACATCGTGAGTTACTAAAATGCTCTGCATTTAAAACAGTGTTTACTGAACCCCAGACAACCTTCGAGTCGTGCACGGAAAAACATGGCACCGGGCGGCGACAAGCGACATTTCACAGTTTACAGTTCACCGCCAGCTCAGTTCATCATCAGGACACAACTGTCCGAGCGGTATCCGCGTACCGCCATTTCTAGAATCCTGAAGTTCAATCCGCAAGGCACGGACGCGATTCCCCTGAGTTGTGGGCCGCCCAGCGAATTCACCGAGGGCAGTAACCGGTCTTTTACAATGGCGGTCACGAGCGACACGAAGAACGAATGAGCTCCGCGCATGCGCAATTTGACACTCGGGCGAAGCGAATCTGTTTAGCCACCTCGCAGGAAGAAGAGGTCTGCCTGGGGAACGGGCTCCCGCTGTGAGAGTTCTGGGCGCTTTTCGACTCTGCCCTTCTTTTTTCTATATAGGCCGCTCCGTTTAGAACTCCACTTCGTACGGGAGTCCCGATGCCTCGCGCGAGCAAACTTAAAAAAAAAAAACGGAAACTGCTAAGAAGTTTGTAACACGGACGTGTTAAAATTTAGTGCACGGTCCGTAAGAGTGCGGATGTCGTTAATTCCTCGTCTGGCGGCGAAGTGGCTTGCGTGTGGTGCTCGGACCGCGGATACGCCTTGTTCCACAGCTCGTTCGTTGCCAGCGTGTCACAAATCACCCGAAAGGCGTACCGCGCACAGCCTGTGAGGCACACGGCTGGTGGGCTCCTTGAGTCCTCGCGACTGTCAGGCACGGATTCGTGTTCGATAAGTTATTCGGCATTCGCGTGACTCTGCGCGTGTCTGAAAGGAAGCATGCCAGGGCAAGATTGCGATGACCTCTTCCATCCAACTGCGAAAGCAACGTCGGGTTTGTTTTTTTTTTCTTCTTGAAATTGAGATCGGCATTCCTAGGCTAATCCCCCTATAGTTTTTGGCCTGCCTGTATGCATCCCAACCGTATTTCCGACGCTCTCAGTGCGTCCAAAAGCCGCAATTTTACCTTCAAGCCGAAGATGAGAGAGAGAGAGAGAGAGAGAGAGAGAGAGAGAGAGAGAGAGAGAGAGAGAGAGAGAGAGAGAGAGAGAGAGAGAGAGAGAGAGAGAGAGAGAGAGAGAGAGAGAGAGAGAGAGAGAGAGAGAGAGCTCCTGGAGAGCCGTGCTGCGCATGCGCGGGGAGCGTTGGATTGGATTTGATTGAATCAGGTTGAAATTGATTGGATTGAACTGGATTGGATTAAATTGAATCGTATTGTATTATATTGGATTGGAAATCGTTTCAGCAGCAGTAAGCACTCTCACGGGTGATTTGCGGTAAGAACGATCGTGCTTCGCCCACTCGTCATGATTCACTTTCGTGGAGATGCGTGAATTTTTTCAGCGACACTTCCTCCTGCGTCGTCATTTCTGACGGCGTCGGCCCGGTGCACACTGGAAGCTTTGCGGCAAAGCCAGCTCTGAAGCCCGTCCAGCAGCAAAGTCAACCTCAAAGCTCCGGCACAAGCGATGTACACCACCGCGAAAACCAACTTCCGCGCAAAGCCAGCAATAATCACAGATCTGAATAATAGCGAGTTTTAGCTGATCGTTTTTCACGCTCCGCTCCGCTATGATAGCAAGCGCGAGCGCCACTGCGCATGCGTGGTTCGCTCGGCGACGAACGGGATTGGCTCCGGTTGCGCTGAGCGGGACGCCGCTACCAGAGCGGACCGTCAAAAATGGTCAGCTAAAACTCTCTAATAATGAATGTAACTTATATGTCTCTGTCCGAGCGTAGGTAGCCAATATCGCCCTGTTGGTCACGTGACTTTGCCTCGAAAGGATGTCGCAACGTTCGAAAGGACGTCGCAACGTCACTGGCTCGGAAAGTGTCGGAAATTGAAGCGGCGTCATCGTGATATTGGTGTTAAAGGTGGCGCCACTTCCGGTTACGGCTTCGCCATAGCATATTGCGAGGGCCCGTTGTCCTGTCGAAACAAAGGCGATCCCTGCCGGAATAGCAAGCCTATACCTCTTTTATTAACGGCAGAGCCGTTCTTGGTCGAGGCTGTCGTGGCCCAAAATGTGGTAACGCGGTCGCAGCGATGTGGAGATGGCATAGCCTAGCGAGAAGGAAAGGAGAATTTATTAAAACTAGTTACAGCTAGGACCCGCAGCAGTTAGCTACTACGCGGGTCGACAGTGCACAGGATATACGCAATGTGCTGCAGAAAAAATTAGCAGCAGTTTAGCTCGGCTATGCGAGGATATACGTAGCGTGAGCTAAGGTTCAGAAATTCAATCTAATCCAAATAAATCTAATCCAGTCGAGTCCAGTCCAGTCCAGTCCAGTCACTGCTCCTCGCGCATGCGCAGCACGGCTCTCCACGAGCCACCCGAAACGGCTATCAAGCGGCTCCGGCGCAGCGTCAGACTTGGCTACTGCGCAACGGAGGCGCACAGCTGGGCACGCGCCGGCGCCAGTGCGTTTGCCGACACTATGACGTCGCTCCTCTGGAATGCGCAGACTGGCGAATGTGCAGACCTAATTCTCTACACACCTGCACTCCAATTGGATTAGATTTCCAATCCAAATCCAATCCAATTTAATCCAATCCAATCCAATCCAATCCGATCCAGTGCTTTTCGCGCTTGCGCAGAACGGCCCTTCAAGGTCCACGCGAAACTGCTCAACCTCGGCCAGTGTAGCTTACGCTACAAAAACGAAGTTAACATCACACAAGTTCACAGAAAGCAAGGTCCACCGCACCAAAGGCTGTTTACTACATTAATGTCCACGGCACAAGGTCCAGACACCAGAGCTCACGCGTGGAGGCAAGCGCCAAGCACACATGCAGCAAATTAAAAGAATGCTTGTACGAAACGTTTAAAGTACAGGCAAAGCTTCTCTAAATGACTATATCTGGTGGTAGTGTTTATGCCTGTTAACATTTCTGAGCAAAAAGAAGACATTAAGCATATTTGAGGCAAGGCATCCATACATAAGTGATATTTGGATTGTTCTTTTTATTATAAATACACGGCTACTTGATTTTTGCGATTTTGATTGTGATATTGATTTTGATTTTGATTTTGCCATGAAAAAGAAAAAGCGCTCGCGGCGCCTCCTCGTGGCAGTGTTCCAAGTTAAAAAGTAACAAAAGGTTCCAGTAGATGCGCGAGCAGGGGAACACGGCAAAACTGAATTGGCGCAGACGAAAATCGATCTGCTGTCTTTGAAGAATTTTGTGAAGCTTAGCCTTGCGACTAGAGAACGCCAGGCAGCTTCGTGTTCACATCAGCGTTCGCCACGTTAAGTGAATGAAGCTGGGCTAACTTTTTAAATGCTTATTTATTACCTGATGTGTCACGCCTTGGCCGCACAAAAAATGTTACTAGCGAGAGGCCTTCATATTTTCGTCTATCTATATTTTCGTATTGCCTGCATTGCCCATGGAAAATTGATTGCAGGGTTTTAACGCGCCGACGCAACGCAGGCGATGAGGCGCGCCGTAGCGGAGGGCTCCAGATTAATTTTGACCACCTGGGGATCTTTCACGTGCGCGAAATCTCGTACACACGGGCGTTTTTGCTTTTCGCCTCCACCAGAAAAGCGGCCGCGGCGGCCGGGAATCGAACCCGCGACTGCCCATGGAAAATGCCATCCCAGCAATGCATCCGTACAGTAGTGAAGGCTACGTCAGAGTGGCTTGAGGAATCGCACTCCGTCGGAACACGTGGTATTTTATGAATGCGTTCATTAATAGGCCGCAGGGCCTTCATACTTTCATGTCAGATTGCTTATACTGCAACAGAAAAAATGTCTTTCTAGTAACGCATTTAGTGTAGCGCTGAAGTCTTTAAAAAAGGCTCGCGCATTTCTCCGGCAATGCCCACTTTGGAGTTTCTGCAATATTTAAAATAAAGCACCGCAGTGTCCTCATATTTTCATATGTGACCGGTGATTTTGTTGCTCCTGAAAGTTGTCTGCCCAGCAAAGCATTTGGGTATGTAGCAGCAATGGCGACTTGAAAGGGGCTCAGTGTGCAGCACTCTTTAGGAATACGTGAGGTTCGGTGCAGGTATTTAATGCTAAGCCCCAGGAGCTTATAGCAGTGAAGCCAACCTTAAACTATTTTTTTCGGGTAACGGGCAGGGATACGCTGTTTATTTGCTTGCTTTTCGTTTGTTGCAAGTTGTGGATCAGAATAGTCCCGTGGTTTTCAATGATAATTTGCCCAGGTTTTGTATAATTGTAAGTTAAAATCATCGTTTTCCGAGCCGCGGCTTTACTTTAAAGAATGTGCAAAAATATTTCAAGCATTGACGTACAAACTGCTTATAATAATCTGAAAGCGTGATTTTTTGCACCGTCGTGGACTACGCCAGCTGCACTCTCTAAATTAACACGATGAAAGGAAAGTAGCTAAATTAAGTACCGGTTATGTTTAGCTGCTATTAGGATGCGACAACCGTACCTTTCAAGGTTTTTAGATGCTGTACATTTGCTTGCAAGACTCTTTTTCCACCCTATATTTCGTCGCCCTGCATTCCTCAGTAAACGATTAAGTGAAGTGGGCCGTAAATATTGGTCGTAAAAGTAGCCTTATTGCCTAAAAATACCGCCCTTGGCGAGTGCGTTGCATTTGCGTATGGTAAGTGCCTTACGAACTGGCCGTCAACAGTCTCCGGGCGCAGCGTATGCCTTTCGTTCTAAACCAGGACGAATCAACATGCGCATCAACGTGTGCCCGCGAGGCTGTCAACACCGCCTCAAGGCTTATCGCTGCAAAATGGGGAGGCGATGCTGCACTTAGCTCTTGAAAGCCGATTGGGCGACTCGCTGGCATAAGAAGGAGGCGCACGTAACGCCGAAGCCAAAATAGTCGTAGTCGCCCCGGTTTTACTGTGAAAGCGTTAGTTGACTCGGTAAATCGAAAATTTCGATCAAAACAAAGACAGGCTCGTCACATACAGGGATATCATAAACCCCTACAGGTTAGTAAGATGCAAATATACACCGGCTCACCACACCCTTACCAGAAAGGAGGCAGTCGAGTGGTGACTGTTGCAGAGAAACTCTTTTCCAAGTCCTGTTTCCCTCAACCGTTGCTATGCAGACCTTTACTCAAACCTCTGCACTTTGTGCAACAGCAGAGCAGACCTACAACACATGACATGGTCCTGCCATAAGTTAAAAAAAAAAAAAAAAAACTCCAATCCACGCTGTGAGGGTGGTTGGAAATCAAAGCTTTAAAAGGTACCCGCAAAAATCGCCCATGCAACATCACTTGAATTCACGCACGTGGCTCTACAAAAAGTGAAACGAGAGATTCTGCCAGCCGTTACTTGGAATTCGCGGTTGCGGCGTCCCGAATGCAGCAGCGTCGGCCATGGCTGGGATAAAGGGGTGGACGACGCCGCCGTAGCCCAGCCGTGCGTCGGAAAAAATAAAACAGAGAGGAGCGTCTTTCGAAGGGCAAGACAGCGGAACCTAGCAATCCTGATGTGCGAGCTCGGGGCTACACCACCGCGCGACACAAGCGCAGGCACCAAAACAATTCGGCATGTGAGCTTATTGATTCCCATTTCAACCGATTTAAATTGTTAGTTCAGTAAGTTTGAGAATCGCGAGAAATCTGAGCGAACTTTTATAATCGCTATTTATCAGCATCAGTTGCTCCTTCCGCCCTTTGTAATACCTCTTAAAACGCAACCGAATTTGTATTCACCAATTTCGAAAACGGAGTCCCATTCGTGGCAAGCAGTGCGCAAACGGTAGCGTTTCTCTAGCGACCAGATGTCTGTATGTGGTCTCTACGTCTTGTTTTGCACAGTTGCGCAACCGATCCTAACGTGATTTGCCGAACGATAAACGGGAGGACAGACGACCGTTCCTCGCTGCGTTTCGTGCACCGCATACGCTTTGTGCGGGGAAGTGCCAGCTGTATTTACACGTGCACGCGCGGCTGCGCAAGTTTCTACAAGCTGCGACCACGATAGCCATCAGAGCAGAATAGTTTTACAACATTCGCTGTTTCAAACAAGGCGAGAACGGATGATGGGGACCGGCCTACACTGTTTTTTTCTCTCACTCTTCGCCACGATCGCAGGGCTGGACTCAATAGTACACATCAACAAGCTGTTTAACTGTGGATACATAGAGAAAACGTCTGTCTGTCTGTCTGTCTGTCTGTCTGTCCGTCTCTCTCTCTCTCTCTCTATATATATATATATATAGTGAGCAAGATAAACTCACACAGCGCGCAGAAATAGTAAAAGCAAAGAGTCGGATACACAGCAAGAACAATAAAAAACAAGGTTTGTTATTGTTTGCTTATATATATATATATATATATATATATATATATATATATATATATATATATATATATATATATATATATATATATAGATTGCGAGAAGGGCTGTCTTTGGTTGCCGTAGCAAATAGTAAAAAATGGGTATAGCTTCTAACAAAACTGTTTATTGGTCGACGTTTCGATCGGATGCCGAGAAAGATCGGCATCCGATCGAAACGTCGACCAATAAACAGTTTTTTTTAGAAGCTATACCCATTTTTTACTATATATATATATATATATATATATATATATATATATATAGCGAATCAGACTAGGGAATGAGGGGCTCGTTGAAATAAGACAGAAATAAGGGTTGGCAGTCAAGAAAACCTCCGAAAGCAAAGGGGAGGATGTTGTAGGTCATTGAAACAGATAAAGAATTTGGAAAGAAAGAAAGTGGAGAAAAAATGCCCGCCCGGTGGGATCCGAACTCAGGACCTCCAAAATACCGGTCTGGTGCGATGACCACTACGCTACCGGCGGGGCTATTTTCCTCTCCACTTTCTGGAGTATTTATGTACAGGTATTTTTGTTTCCTGCATTTGGGGGCGGTAGCCAGCGCCACTCGGGCTACTCGGGGTGAAAGAGACCGGTATTCTGGAGGTCGTGGGTTCGGATCCCACCTGGCGGGCATTTTTTCTCCACTTTTTTTCTTTCTTTCCAAATTCTTTATCTGCTTCAATGACCTACCACATCCTCCCCCTTGCTTTACGAAATTTTCTTTACTGCCAACCCTTATTTCTGTCTTATTTCAACGAGCACTAATTTCCTATTCTGATTCGCTACATGCATAGCGAGGGCCTCTGTTCTGGCAGTCTTGGTGCCATAGGAAGCTTAAGAGGGTTAACGCTGGTCGACCACTCTCGACATGTCGTAGACACGCGAATCACGGCCCGGAGGTTAAAAAGAAGGCCTCCTTCACCCAGAGTAGTCCAAGTGGCGCTGGCCACCACCCCCAAGTGCCGGAAACAAAAATACCTGAACCTAAATACCCCAGAAAGTGGAGGGGAAAATAGCCCCGCCGGTAGCGTAGTGGTCATCGCACCAGACCGGTATTCTGGAGGTCGTGGGCTCGGATCCCACCTGGCGGGAATTTTTTTTTCTCCGCTTTCTTTCTTTCTTTCCAAATTATCTGCTTCAATGACGTACGACATTCTCCCATTTGCTTTCCGAGGTTTTCTTGATTACCAATCCTTATTTCTCTCTCTCTCTCTCTCTCTCTCTCTCTCTATATATATATATATATATATATATATATATATATATATAAATTTATTTATTTATTTATTTATTTGAAATACTGCCAGTCTCTTCTTGAGACCAAGGCAGGCGGGCATACAAGGGTGTATTCATATACATACAAAAGTACTTAGTCGGTAGGTAGTACAACAGTAATAAGAACAAAATGTCAAAACAAGAACAAGGGTTAAGTAACTGCGGTGTAAGCGTCATATTTTAGATTGCACATATTTATAAAGGATACAAAGGAAGGGAAACGTGTAGAAGGGTTGAGCAACGCATAATACAAGCATAATAATTTGAGGTTCCTCAGTTTATAAAGGATGCCAACAAGGAAAGTGCACTCAAATAAGCCAAAAAAAGCAACTTGTGTAAAGAAAAGAGATTGGTATACAGACTAACCATACGTTGCGCAAACCATAACGAACAATACCGCGCCGAGCGGAACCGTAAAAAAAGTCTCAAAACCATGAGTAATCAAGTAAAAACACTGCGGGAAGTTTGCGCATGCGGGTATATAGTATTTACTACAAAGCAAGAAAACAAAAGATAAGGAACATTGTGAGGCAAGTCATACATATTGTATTCCAAGAAAATACATTACAGATAAGTTAGTACAGTCAAAATTCGCAGTGACTGAACATGATGCTGTACGTTATGTAGGCGCAAGTTTAGCGGTGCTCGCCGTAAGTGTGCAAAACACATAACATTCGAGTGCACACTTCATAAAAATGTTTCACTTTCCTGTTAATTGGTAGTGTTAGCGATTCTCGACAAAAAATCAGTAAGTAAATCCGTGTTAGTAACCGATGGGTCCAAGCGATTCCATTCTCGGATAGCAAGCGGGAAGAAAGAATATTTGAAGGCGTCATTATTGCAAGGATATTCAGTCAAAGTGTGCGCGTGTTTTTGCCTTGTTTGCCGGGATTCTGAAGGGTGGATGAACTTGTATGCGTTGATTTTATAATGATTGTGCAATAGTTGAAAGAGAAATTTTAGACGGGCTTGTTTAGCTCTAACCTGAAGTGTATGAAGTCCACAGTCCAATAGCATATTAGTTGGTGAGTGAGTACGTTTAAATTTATTGCAGATAAATCTTACAGCTTGCCTCTGTACCTTTCCCAGTCTTTTCATGTTAGTGAGCGTATAAGGGAACCAAACGGTGCTGGCGTATTCTAATACTGGTCTGACATAAGTGGTGTAGGCTAAAAGCTTAGTTGATTTTGGTGCGAACCTTAGACACCTTCTAATATAAAATAATTTGCGCAACGCAGTGGATGTAATGTGAGTGATGTGTAAGTCCCATTTAAGGTTGGATGTTAAAATTACGCCTAAATATTTCTGTTGATGTACTTTCCCCAGTTGCGTGCCGTTAATGTTGTAAGGGTAATTCATGGGTTCTTTCTTTCTCGTTACGGTCATGCACACTGTTTTTCTGAGGTTAATCTTCATTTGCCACTTAGTACACCAGTTATCAAGTTGGTTTAGAGATTCCTGTATATATATATATATATATATATATATATATATATATATATATATATATATATATATATATATATATATATATATATATATATATATAGAGAGAGAGAGAGAGAGAGAGAGAGAGAGAGAGAGAGAGAGAGAGAGAGAGAGAAATGAAACTGCGAAGGCTTGTTATATATACGTCCCGGATGGCTTATCTCGACTGCAGAGCCTAGCGCTGAGGAAATACATATTTCATGTATACCACGAACGCCGCGTCCCGCAAGAGTAACGAAGGAAAAGAGGGCAGGAAAAAAATGGGGGGAACTGCCGCGCACAAAGTTAAAGAAGTTTGCGATCAGGTGGAGGATTGAATGTACAAATTGCCTGTCCACTCACAATACTTGTTTTGCTCGGATACATGGGTGTTTTTCGATTATACGTACGTGCGTGAGCTTGCCACTAAAGAATGATATGCGCTAAGTTTCTGTGAGGGGTAGACATATTAAGTGATAAATAGGGGCGCCCTATTCTCCAGCTGCCAGGGGGTATTGAACGCGCCCTAGAGTTTTAGTGCATGTTCTGTAACCTTGTAGGTGCAGAGGGGTGTCAAGGGCCACGTGTACTTTCTCTGTTTTGACGGCGCAAGGCTTGTTGCCAAACTAAGCCTCCAAACTAAGTCTCTACGACTCTCTATGGGGTATACATTCGCTCCAGAGAATTGACTGCTCGTTGACTTCGGCTAGTAGAGAAATCAACCTTTTATTTAAAGCACTGCCTCCTTTAAAGAGGCTCTGTTTAAAGAGACGTTTGCTATATTCCAGAGCCGTTGCAGTGTACGGGTGACTACCGCTGATTTTGTCAGCAGTGACTCCGCCACGACTCAAATCTATTGGAGGAAGAGATTTAGAGAACTTCCTCGTGGTGGTCGCCGTGGCAGCGTAACAAGAGTCGTGAGAACTCGCTGTGAAAAGTACCATGACGCTCATGACAAGACCAAACATAATATGAAGAAGTGGCAGTGCTGCACATTTTTTTTTTCCATGACCATTACTCTCGTGCAAATTGTTTTAGATTTCTTTCTTTTGGATTTGCTCTTGAAATTTCAGCAGTAAACATGACATTGTTCAAGTTCAAATGTGACATCGTTGCACATCATTGAACCGCATATTCGCGGCAGGCTTAAGACTCAACTACGGTATGGCTTATGCTGGAGGAGCGAGGTCATGGCGGTGAGCGATTACATGTGCGACCAAAATGATTGACTAAAATTGCGGGTGCCCAGTTGCTCTTTATAAAGAGAAGATCTGGAAACGACTGTCGCAGGGAAACAGTTGCTTGCCGCCGATCAGCCTTCTGGAATTTAGTTGCGCAGTACCATGCTGTATTTATTGAACTGCAGCTTAAATAGTATTTGAGTAAGTTAGATGACTTCAGATTTTACGGGTGACGCAAATCGATGGGCACCGACGTTGTGCTGCTAACTAGAGCTATTTCGATAAGCCTCATTTTCTTACAATGATCTCCACCTACAGTGTTACAGTCTTGATGTCTGCATCGTCCCACAGACCTGCTTGTCTCCTCCGTTCAATTTACGCCGCGCTTTTAGGGGCGAAGCACTTAAAGGCCGAGGCTTGTCCGGCGTACGGCGCGCGTGCTCACGGCACAGCACCGTGTAAATCGAAACATCTGTGAGCTAAAGGTTCACAAAAGGTGAACAAGAACAAATTAAAGGTTCACAAAAGGTTAGAGAGAGAGAGAGAGAGAGAGAGAGAGAGAGAGAGAGAGAGAGAGAGAGAGAGAGAGAGAGAGAGAGAGAGAGAGAGAGAGAGAGAGAGAGAGAGAGAAACTCCTAGAGAGCTCCTAGAGAGCCGTGTTGCGCATGCGCCAGGAGCATTGGATTGGATTGACTTAGATTTGGATTTCGATTGGGTTGGATTGGATTGGAAATCGTTTTAGCAGCAGTAAGCACTCTCACGGGTGATTTACGGTAAGAACGATCCCCACTCGTCAGGATTCACTTCGTGGAGATGCGTGAATTTTTCTTTTGTCCTACGCGGGAGCTAATTGGTCTTCCACGCAGCGGCCCTCGCTTGGCGCGTCCGCAGGCCAGCAGGAACAGACGTCTGATAAATGATCTCCAATGAGGCTCACAATGTATGCAGGCAGTTTCTCAGGGGGCGAGGAAAGCAAAAGACACACGCGCCTTTTGCCAGTCTGGTCACGCGCGAACCGAGCACAAGTTAACCGCCCAAAGCCGGTGGCGGCGACGTTTGCGAGGCGACGGGCAGCGTCTAGCTAGAAGTAGTACAAGCGAAGGTTGGTTCACACGTGTTCCAAATATTTCATCACCACAAGATGAAGGTCCGGTCTACGGATGCCTGCACCCACGACTCTTCCTCCCGACGACACCACCGGAAATTCCGATCGGCGCTCAGCGTATATATTGACCTCACTATATAAAAATCCCGTCACTACAGGGTGGGAGAACTCTCCCTTCTTTTTTTTTTTTTTGTCAGCACGTAACACGTATAAAATGTGTCCTTGGGCAATCAGGGGCGTCGTCTTTGGTCGTAATAAGGCGCTATGCGCGACAAGTTGTCCCCTGCGTCAGTTTGGACAGCTCAGTCGAAGAAAAAAAAGTGTAAAAAAAAAAAGCAAGGCAGCTCTCACGTTCGGGGCGCTAATTTATAGCTTTCGTCGCCTCAGATAAGGCTATTGAATATACCGCGGGCCATTCTTTCTTTTTCTAAAATCTTTTTTTCTGGAGTGCGAGAGCGTTAATGGCTCCAAAATAGCGCGGCATGTAAATATCTATCGGCGCGCTTTGGAATGCCGATTAGTTCTGCCAATGGCCGAAGCGGTACCGGCGATAAAGTTTTTCGTGCTCGGCGGTGGTAGAGTCTTTCGCTTCGTGGTCTCGGCTAACTCCTCTTCAGGCCTCGGGCGATCGGCATCTCTCAATCTCCCACGCCCATCGGTACGTGTCCTGCATGGAGCCATTTTGTGTTTCGCCTTTAATTCGATTTTCCGTTCGCTTTACGCTTTAGAAAAAAAAAAAAAACGCCGTGGAGATAGTGATGGCGACGCGTGATCGGATTAGGCGATTTTCCTTCGAGCCACAAAGCGTAGCGTCGATAAGAGTAATGAAGGCGATAGGGCAATTAATATCGGACTTGTTTTCCTGTCTCTACGAGAAATTGGCTTGGCTCCTGAGTACCAGCTCTTGCTAAAAAGAGACGCAACCGGGCAAGGCCTATGACTCAGCGATAAAACTGAATCAGTCCTATTGCCGCCAAACTTAGCACGCCCCGAATTGATTAGCCGCTTCTCTCGTATCGCTCGTCTGAAGAGTGTTTACTTGTCTCAGAGGTGTGGCCCTGTAAACTGGTGTACTGCGTTTCGGCCTGTCAACATTAAGATTCAAAGCAAGATAAAAATAGAGATCTTCTGCCAAGCTCTTGGCGCGTTCACGGTTTGTCGCCTCGTAGAGAAAACATCCACCATGCAGCGTAAACAAGCACGAATCGGAGCTTCGCGTTTCGGTATAGGTGAAGTGCGGAGAAGGACGCGGCATTTGCCAGAAATTGTGGGAGGAGGAGGGGCATGTGGATAGTATGGGTGTGTTAGCGAAAGTTCAGAAGAGGTTTCAAGTGTGGTGGTCTGCAGGACGGCGTCTTCACCTCCGCTCCCTCCTTCATTATTCCCCACCGGTTTTGAACGGTGGAGTGACCACTGCGCGTGCTGTAAATAGCTCGCACTGATGTCACTACAGCTCCCACAATGTTACACCGCGTGCACGGTGAACGGCTGCGTACTGTACTTATCTGGAGCTCTTATCTCGAGAAGCGATGAGAACGATGAGAGCACTGCGCCAGAAAGGGCGGCGGTTACGTCATGTACAAGCGATGTATAGGTCTTGCAGTGAGTGTGTAATACGTCTTCGAATCGTCTATGTAGGGCAGACAAGACTAAAACCCCTGGAACAACTTTTTGTATAGGGGCTTTAAAAAAAATCTGCGGGGTGTACACAATTGCGATTGTGTTGGTTCAAAACAAAAGTTCAGTCAGTGAGTCGTTCGGTCGATCTGATGTCACTGGCTCCACCTTCACTTTTCCGCCGCTGTGTTGCCGAGGTTCATGAGCATTTCTGTGTAGCAGCTGTTTTATTAAAACAGTCAAGCTGCAAGTCAACCTTTTATTATGCCCCTAGCAGACGAAATAACAGCTCAGAAAGTTCTTCCTCTTTGTTTCTGCTGTGTCGGTTTCGCCCTGGACGTGGCTATAGCATGGTGATGATGATAATGAACAATTGTTTGTTACAGCAGTCAAATTTCTTTGGTTCACCACCAGGTGAGGGAGCCCTGCGCGTGAATGGCCCGAGTATCGCTTTCCCTATTAGTGATCCGGGTTTATAAGCTGGCCGGCCTGCCGTTTTTTCTGAGCCCTGCTAGAGCGTAAGCAATTGAAATTTCTAGCTACTGATTACATGACGTACCGCACGTAAAAAGCAACGTTGAGTAAACAAAGTGGGTCGCTTTATTTTTGGATTACATGAAGCAAATTAAACGTTGCCGAAGAGCTCTCCCCTTTCCTGCCACTGACTCTCTGTGTCCCCTCGTGTCTCTCGCAGGCCGGTCGCTGCAGATGAACCGCAAGCAGCGCACGTCGTTCCAGCACATCCGCTTCCCCATCCACATCAACAGCGGGCGTGCCCGGGGCGGCGCCAACAAGACGGCGCGCAGCTTCAGCGTCCGCTACGCGCGGCTGCGGCTGCGCATGGTGAGCCGGAGGCCGACGCTGATCCGCATCTACCAGTTGCTGGAGCCCGCGTGCGCGTCGTGCGAGCGGCGGCTCATCAACATCCGGCGACTGTCCCGCAAGGGCCGCCACCGGATGGACGTGGCCGAGGCCGTCCAGTCGTGGATCGACCGGCCCGAGAGCAACCACGGGCTAGACATCGAGTGCCGGCCGGCCTGCCGCCTCTCGCGGGACTCCGCGCTGGACGTGGAGGTGGCCGAGGTGCTGAACCGCTCTCACCGCAGCTACCAGAGCGGCGGCCCCGCGGGAGTGCTCCTGCAGCACCACCGCGCCATCGACTGCTCGCACGGGCCGGGCAACCAGACGGACCTGTGCTGCCGGCACTCGATGAAGGTGTCCTTCGCCGAGATCGGCTGGCACTGGGTGGCCGAGCCGAAGGAGTTCGACGCGTACATGTGCAAGGGCCGCTGCCCCAACGACAACCGCAACTTCAACAGCACGCACGCGCTCGTGCAGAGCCTGATGAGCGAGCGCGGGGACGTGCCGAGCCCCTGCTGCGCGCCCAAGTCCCTCAAGGGGCTCAGCCTGCTCTACCAGGACGGGCCGGACTCGGACCTCTACACCGTGGCCACGCAACAGGGCATGGTGGTCGAGGAGTGCGCCTGTCTCTGAGCGCCGACGCCCCGACGGAAACCAAAGAGTAGCGAACACGCGAGGGGAGCGACGACGGCGCGTGCGCCGGCCCTTCTACGGTGAAGCAGACGGCATCGACGAGGCGCGGAACCTGGAACGAGCAGCGAAGCATTCCGCGCTGACGAAGAAGCCCCGGGGAACGCTATGGTCCTCTGTAACGACAGAGCGAAGGGCAGTCCAGAGCGGCCACTGGCATTAAAGAAAAAGTGAATTTCATGTCAAATCGGACGGTGGCGATTTCCACGCCGGAGGCACGTCGGAAGTTGCCGCTTTTGGCGGCGATAAAACTGGTGGTGATGCAAAGTGCCGCTTTAAGTGGCACTTTTTGCGAGGCGAACTCACTGTCTCATGATAAATGCGGAGGCCTTGTTCGTGGAGAACGCCAAGGATGTGGCACCCTGAAAGAGACAACGAATGGTCCACGCGACAGTGCACTTTCCATGATCAGACTAAATATGCTAAAAAGTTCCTCCAAAACGCTCCGGCCTCCTCATCTCCGACCTCCTCATCTCCTCAAGACAGCCTTCGGAGTTCAGTCGTTCGCGTTTGAGGTGCCGAGCTTGATGGGTGGGCGGGTTGATCGTGCCCACAAAAAAGCAAAGCAAAATTAGACAGAATTTGACGTCATAGTCAGCGCATTTTCATGCTGGCGACGTACGGGAGTCTAGTCGCAAGTAACGCTCCAATTTCAACGTGCTTGCTCTGGCACCGGGAGGACGCACTGAGGTCCAAAGAACTAAGTTGTAGGAGTTACCAAGGCGAGAGGGTATTGCCGGGGCTTGACTGCATGACTGTGCTCGCCGGGTCACTCACCATGATCGAAAATCGAACAGGGCTCTACCAAGGGTACTCGGAAGGGTGCCATTCCGCAGGGAAGCATGTCAACAGCGTAGTGAAGCAATTTTACTGTCGGCCCCACAGCGCCATAAGAAAAGCGTTGCCTCGTTACTCAAGGACCCTGCGCCTGCCTGGCAGGTGGGTCGTGCCAATCAACCATCCCACTTTGGCGGGCTATTTGAACGGATGGGCCAGTTGTGTGATCCCTCCAGTACCATCCCGCAATCACACGCACTTCGACCCCCCCCCCCCCCCCCCCCACAAGCTGATCATTGGTGCCGGATACGCCTGGGTCGCATAGGAACGAGCAAGTGCAAGTGGAAGAGACTGAACTTGGGACGTCAGGGCATGCTACGTCGTACGCTCAGCATCGATTCGCTCCGCCTTGCCAAAGAAAAGCATCGTAGTCGTTGTCGTCGTGCGTGTTTACCAACGAACAAAAAAAGATACTTTGCACAGCGGTCAAATTAAACGGAGGAAAAAAAAAAAGAAAGAGAAGCAACGCGTCGTCGTCCGTCGCACCAGGTTAGGGTTTTATGTTCCTTTCGAGGCGCACTTAACTTCGCAGCCTCTCATAAGCGCATTCCACAGCGCCCTTCACGAGCCTCGCGCAACGGCAGGGTGCGACCGTGTTTCTAGTGTTCAAAATGACCTGTGATAAAGCGTCGTTCATTCGAGAACGTCGCCTTAGGGACGTCCTTGGAACGCGTGAGTCGTGCTGTGGTCGCCGGACTCGGGGGAGCTTTCGGAGCCCTTCGCTGGCCCTGCTTGACCGCGCGCTTCCTGAGCGTCGACAGCCTCGTCTCGACACCGCCGTCTACGCCGTTCTACCACGATGCAGCGTCGGGAACCATGCGGCGAAGGAAGAGCAGTCAGTCAAGTGTTCTTCATGGACGCTCCACGCCCTGCGTGTATGTGAGCGCAGTAGAGCGCGCCGTCGTGGTTCCCGCGTGCGTAGATGTTTAGTGCTGGAACAGCGTCACGAGTGAATTGAACCGGACAGCACCGTCGAAGAAAGTGTACCGAACAGTGTGATGACATTTTGAATAGTGTTGATCTATGTGCTATATAAAGCGTGTAAAAGAGAGAGAGAAAGATAGAACAAAAAAATGTGCGTTAATGTTGTTTCCCCGAAAAGATGTGTGTATCAATAAAGTATGTCAACCACGTTACAGTGGCCCCGTGTTCAAGTATCATCTGCCTTTTCACTGCTTGGAGGTGACAGGTAACATGTAAGTTGGTTGTAGAGACTAAAGCACAACCGAGACATAGTTTTGCCGCTAGTTGAAGGTCATTGGTGAGAAAATTCCAGTATTTGTGGAACATTGTTTATTTAGTCATCGATGGCAACAGCCGAGGAGATACACTGGTGGGATTTGCGGAGAGAAATAACCTGCGCTGGATAAACACATCCTTCTGCCAACGAAAGAATAGAAAATGGACATGGAAATGTCCCCAATGGTAAAACAAAACAATTCAAGCATCTCCACGAAGTGAATCATGACAACTGGGCAAAACACTGGGGATCGTTCTTATCGTAAATCAACCGTGGCATTGCCCACTCGCGCATGTAAATGAGTGACAACGCGTGTGAACAGTATATACAATTCCAATCCAATCCAATCCGATACAATTCAATTTAATCCAATACAATTCAATCCAATCCAATGCTCCTCGCGCATGCGCAACGCTGTGTACAGGGACGCCAAGGGACAAGCCACGGAGAAAGGGAGGTCTTAAGGTGCTTTGCCCCTAAAACGAAATTCGCTTCATTTTAAGTGACAACCCAGGTATTGCGCAGGATGTTGAGGTGCTAAGCAAGATTCGGAGCAGCGATTATAGCAGAGTTAGGTGCAAAGTAAGGCTGAATTTATACAGAGAAAGGGGGAAACTTGTGAAAAGTAAGAAACCGAGCATGGAGTTTAGTTGCAGTAAAGACGCAGGACTTTAATGGACTTTAAAATAACCGTTACGAACCAATTCGCCCTTTAACCAAGGAGAACGAGGATAGTGTAGACATGCTGAATGACAACCTAATAACAGCAATCACAAAATCAGCAGCAACTGTGGGAGAAGTAGCCTGTAGGAAACAAACTGAAAAAAAATTAGCAGTGGCTTAGCTCGGCTATGCCAGGATATACGTAGCGTGAGCTAAGGTTCAGCTGGTTATTCTTAGGTTTCCTGGTTGTCTAGGATTAGCTAATTCTCATGCTTACTGCTGCTAAAACGATTTCCAATCCAGTCCAATTTAATCTTATTCAATTCAATTCAATGCAATTTAATTCAATCCCATCCAATCCAATTTAGCCGCGGTGGCGGCTCCGGCGCGTCAGCTGTGCGCCGTGAGACGTCACTGCTCCACGCGCATGCGCAGCACGGCTCCCCCGGAGCCACGCGAAACTACTCAACCTAGGCCAGTGTAGCTCACGCTACAAAACACTAAGAAAACGAAGGAGCTCATTGCAAAACGTAAGAACATGAGTGTCGAGTACGGCGGATCAAATTGAATTTGTAGAGCTGTCGAAATTAACAGAAGTAAAACGAACGACATTCGTGCGTACAAAATGGCAGCGATCGAAGAAACTCTGTAAATGGCAGGAAACTTAACATCAACTAAAAAGAAGCTAGATATGGGCAAAGACAGTGTATGCACTCAGAGACGAAAAGCGTAAGATAACACACAACATGGACGAGACAATAAAAGTAGCGGAACAATTTTGCAGCTGTACGCCAGCGACGTTAGACCAGGGGAAACTACTACGCGTGCGCGCATAGCTCGTGATGTCGCACTGGTGACCAAATACGACGTAGAAAAGTCTCTCAAGGGCATGAAAAGAAAAAAAGCAGTAGGTGAAGACGGCGCATAACCGTGGACCTTTAAAAGGAGGGAGGAGATATTGTGCTAGGAAAGCTTGCTCAACTTTTTTTTCAGAATTTGTAAAGACTAAAAGCACCCATAGGCTGGAAATATGTTAACATAATTCTGATTCACAAGAAGAGGGACCCCACAGACCTTAAAAAGTACAGATCCATTAGCTTACTCTCGGTTGTACACAAACTGTTTACCAAAGTAATAGTTAACCGACCGAATGAGTGAGTAGATTCCCAGCAACCCAGAGAGAATGCAAATTTAGGAAGGGGTATTCAGCAATGGATCACATCCATACCGCCAATCAAGTGGTAAAAAAATCTGTAGAGTATATTAAGCCCCATTACATGCCATTTATAGACGACGGAAAAGCGTTTGATTCAGTAAGCCCCGCAGCAGTGCTGGAAGTATTGAAACAGCAGGGAATAGAGGAGACCCACGTGAGACTCCTATACGAGATATACAAAGGATGTACAGGCAGGATAATCCTTCACAAGCAAAGCGACAAATTCCCAATCCGAAAGGGCGTACGACAGGGCGATACTAGCGTCACTAGGTGATACCATCTCGCTAAAACAGTTCACAGCGAGTCCGGAGGGGGTAATGAGGATGTTTGACTGGGAAAACAGAGGGTTGCGGATAAAGGGAGAATACTTGAGCTATTTGAGGTTTTCAGGCTAGATAGTCCTGCTAAGCGAGTAGATGACAGAATTTGTGCGAATGGTGCGAGGAGATTTCCTTTCTCTTGAGCGTTGACGGCGGTCATACCAAAGGAAGAGAGAGAGAGGAAGACATACAATTACAGCCATTGTCTGCTGAGCATTCGCGATAAAGTTGGCTTTGCCGCATGGAGTTTGTGCACATGCCGATAAAAAATGCACGGAACCTTAGCGTATGATCGTTCCGCACTGCATCCTGCAAGTTAAGTTGCACCAAGGAAAAAAATGCCTTCTCAGTGCGCTGGGGGCGTCGGTCGTGCTCGATCCCAATTCCCGAGCTCCTTTCGTGTGAAAAACGAACATACTGGTATGGTCTGTGTAACTTCGCGGTCATCATAGAAATTATAGGCCGGTAGAGGCTTGAGTAGACACATACCGGGACATCCGTTTTCCACGCATCGCGCTAAGGAACACCTCGCGCTTCAAAGGTACGTGGGTCATCAGCAGTTTTGTTGACGTGCAAAAGAGAGAGAGAGAGAGAAGGCTCTTTATTGAAAAGGCAGAGAATTTTGCCAGAGTTTACAATCGCCTACACGCTTCTCTGCTGAGGATTGGGGATGCAGGGGAAAAAGACCCTAGAAAGAGCTGGGCGGGAATGACAAAAAAAAAAAAATACTGGCGTGGCTTGACGTGCTTCCCGGACTATTTTTCAGATTGTGTCAGAGAATTTTGAAATATTTTTAAATGTGACCAATGTACCCCAAATAGGAAAACAAAATTTTCACAGCCTGTCACTGCTTTGAGAGGTTAATCCATGTCCTAGAATAGTCGTCAGAGATACCAGCCCTTGTTCTAAGCGTTCGATATCTCAAAAAAAAAAATAATAAAACGTGATCTTGGTGCCATGTAGACTGCCCATTCTAATAAAATATGTTCAACTGTAAAAAGGGGTAAGCCGAATTCAGTCATAGGCGATGGTGTAATGTTTTGAGGCTACGAGACAGCTGTCTTGGGAGTCTTGATTTCAACTAAGGTACAGTCAGGTGCAAAAAGCAGTGATTATTTTGTTTCTTACACCATAGACGGTTTCTTTCAGTTACTGCAAAGCGGTGCGCTATGGTAGAAGTCTCTGTTCTAGTAAAGAAGCCTTTGCGGTATTTTCTGTGGTGAAGGGTCTTACGGGCCGCTTCATCGGCTTTTTTTATTTCCAATAACACCACTATAACTAGGTATATATTGTCATTTTATAGTGTGTCCAGCAATGCAAGCTGGGTTGTGAAGGTAGGAGACATCGCAGAATGCGATATGGGGGAGGGGAGACCTACTCCTCCCCGACAAAACTTGCAAAGCTGCCTTGGAGTCCGTTAAGATGCTCCGCTGGCGCGGCTCGTGGCGTAAAATGTAAACGTTTGCTTCTTTCAGGGCGTAGAGGTCAGCCGTTGTAGATGACATGGGTCGCTCCAGACGAAATGAAAACATTTGACCACTAAGTGGCACGTACAATGCAGGTGAAGAGCGTTGCGGTGACGATGATCCATCCGTAAATATGTACGTTTTCGTCGTGTCGCGGAGCGACCACCTCGTTGCGGTTGCGCCGCCAGGGTACGGAGCCGTGAGGCCCCGAAAGAACCCCTTTAATGGCGATGACCGACCGATTTACAATGACAATGACAGTGTGGCGGTATATATGTGCCAGGAGCTTCATCTTCTACAATTCGCAACAAGCCGAATGCATTTTATACATGTAGTGTAGCAAGATATTTGGTATTTCTGTATTTTTTTGAGCCCTAACCATATAGTCCTCGCCCTCGCTAAAAATATTTAGGAATTGTTGTGACGATTTTGAACACGACCAATCTATTGAACACGAATACAATCGATCAAGCCATCCAAGTTTGAGTCTTTCAAGTCGACTACACACATTCGAGTCATAAATCAACATAAATATCACAGTCGTACAGCTCACAAGAAACTGAGAAACCACGTTCCGAAGGACGCCACAAGAGTAGGGCACTTCGATTGCAAGTGCCGAACTCACCGCAGTTGCCCAAGGAGCACTCCAGCACTCGTCCTTCCCATAACGCTCCGTTATAACAAAATAGCTTTATTCAAAGTGTTTCGCGATTCCCCCGGCAGCTCATAAAGAGAAGACTGTCCCGCTTTTAATGAAGTGTCGCTTATAACAAAGCCAAGACTTTCGCTGCTCCGAGGACTTCGTTTAATGAAGGTCTACTATAGCACTACGGTGTGGATAGTCTCTGGACTCCCCGAGAGTCTAAATAGAAGAGCCCAGCGGCGGCCCCAGTCTACTCGCGACGGCACGGCCTCACTCATAGGCAGAGGTCGGCAAACTCACTCATGAGTCCACTCACTCAGACTCATTTGGACTCAAACTCACGCGTGAGTTTGAGTTTGAGTGAGCGCGAGGCTAGTGTGGCATGGTGAGTTTGAGCTTGAGTGAGTTTGAGCCGAGTGATCACGACTGAGTTTGAGTCCGATTGAGTTTGAGTCCAATTTGAGTTCTGAGTACATTTTGAGTTTGAGTCCATTTTGAGTTCTGAGTACATTTTGAGTTTGAGTCCATTTTGAGTTCTGAGTACATTTTGAGTTTGAGTCCATTTTGAGTTCTGAGTACAATTTGAGTTTGAGTCCATTTTGAGTTCTGAGTACATTTTGAGTTTGAGTCCATTTTGAGTTCTGAGTACACTTTGAGTTTGAGTCCATTTTGAGTTCTGAGTACATTTTGAGTTTGAGTCCATTTTGAGTTTGAGTTCATTTTGAGTTCTGAGTACAATTTGAGTTTGAGTTCATTTTGAGTTCTGAGAACATTTTGAGTTTGAGTCCATTTTGAGTTTGAGTCCATTTTGAGTTCTGAGTTCATTTTGAGTTTGAGTTCATTTTGAGTTCTGAGTACATTTTGAGTTTGAGCACATTTTGAGTTTGATTACATATTGAGTTTTGAGTACATTTTGAGTTCTGAGTAAATAGGAGTTTTAAGTCCATTTGGAGTTTGAGTACATATGAGTAGCCTAGCAGGCAGCTATGGTTGGCTGTTAAGTTTCATGCGTCACTGTGGGCTCGGAATTCAAGTTAC
>NW_027526225.1:118639265-118656626 GCF_048455015.1 Haemaphysalis longicornis
CGTTCACGTGAAATCGACTAGGCGCCAAGGAAACGCACCCTCTGAGCTTTAAATGCTATGGCATGTTCTGCGTTGTTGCTGAAACCATGGCACTGTGGCACAGAGTCGCGACTCGAAGTCCTTGGTGTAGTTTGGCAACAATGTGCAGAACAATAAAGATGTCCGGTTCATGGAGGCTTGCGGTGTAACTTTCTCTTGCTCTCGAACAGATTTTTTTTTAGGGCGCAGCCCTTTCGCGGCCGTCTTTGGGCTGAGCCGCATTGTCGGCGTAATCAAGTGAACGATGGCAAGAACGACGAGTAAGAGAAAAAGCGAACGATGAAAGAAAGTAAAATAGGGGAGAGAGAATTGCTTTATTGAGGTAAGAAGGCCAGATGCCCTGGGGGGAGAAAGGTAAATAGGTAAGGGAAATAGGAGAGTGTCGCGAAATTGGCGGCGCGAGCTAGCGATCTCCAAAAGTGTGCGGTGGGGGAGCGGAGGCGGCAGTATGCTGTGCCCGCACGAGACGCTTGTCTGCGCGACGCTGGCGCAAACGTGAAGTGGGCGTTCGCGTGACGATGGTGTGAGTTAAGACGCGGGTTGCGGTTCCTTTCTGAGACGCACTTCGAGCCGCCAACCCAGAGGCTCATCATCGCTGCCGTCGAGAGAACCCACGAGTGAGTGCTGCCTCAGCGCACTGCTGCTGCGCCCAAATATCGCATTAGGGAGTATCGTAATCGCCAGCCAGTTTTTTTAGTTGTAGCGTTTAATCGCAGATTTTTATGAATGGATGGAAAAGGAGGAGAGGAAGGAGGAGGAGGACATTGTTCATGTGGAGACTACACTAGAAGTCTGATTTCTTCGTCCCCGCCCTTGGAAGGTTCCCCTTGTCCAGGAGTCCCTGGGCTGCGGCGGTGAGGCGGGCCCTGCTGACTAGCTGAAGCTGGTCGCTTCACAGGTCCGAGCTGGCCAGCATGCCGACCCACTACTCGGGGAGTAGGATGGTAGAGGTGGAGGGCGTGAGGGTGTGGGCGCAAGCCCAAACCATATGGTACAGTGTACACGGGGTCGGGCAGTGGTTGCATGAGGCGGGATATGTGGTATAGGGTGGACGGTGCACGGAGAATTAAGGGTGCAATAGGGAAAAGCATTGACCTGGATTCGTCGGCAGTCTGTTCGTTCGTCTTTGGTTAGCTTATCGTATGGTGGTGGAAGAGTGCGGCAGGAAAGGCGAAGTTTGTGGGCTGACATACGGGATAGCAGAGGACCCCGGCTAGTTTCGCTAAATAAAGTGCTACGCGCCGTACACTAGCCCCTGCGGATCCGAAGACTCACGCACGGGTTCGGGTACTCACATGCGGTAGACAGGCTCCGGCAATCCAAAGTAAGGCTTTATTGCCTGGCAGATACAGGGCATATACCAGACCACACGACTATCGCTTGCGGAGAGACAGTGTCTCCGTTCGCTCGCTCAAGCCGCGGGACTCATACCTCGATATCCGTCATCACGGCCGCGGGAACAGGGGAGGCCTCCCGTGTGACCGATCAGGGCAGAATCTCTCAGCAGAGCCCATGGAGCCAACAGGGTTGACCGTCATCCGGGCATTCGGAGTAGGCACTGCCGAGCCAACGGATTCAGACCAAATCGCCCAGTCGATTCCCCGGCGGAATGCGCGCGCGTCCGGCAGGTCAGGTCGGGAGGGAGAGGAGGCCTTCCCCTAGTCGAGGAGAGGGTGGCGCGAAGGAAGGCGACAAGCCTGTCCTCCTTCCCCCGCGACATCACGCATACGTTCGCTTCAGCCGGTTCGGCGCGTCGCATGGGGTCACGGCTACTCAAAATGGCGGCTCCGAGCTCGCGAAAACATGTGCAGATGAGGCGTAGGGAACAAGGGACCCCACAAGTTGGATGGTACGTTGCGATATGTGCGGGGAATTGTCGTCCTCTGGAGGTGGCGCAGCAGAAGAGGGGAACGCTCGCTAGGCATGCGCGCGGGCGGCGGCGTGCACGCCGCCTAATTCCCCTTCAGGGACGGGTATCCCTGGGTCCAGATACAATGTATGGCGGGAAGGGCGATGCGGCCTGAGCCTCTTGAGCGTGCACTATGGGCAGTTCATATCGTTGCGGCAAGAGGAATGGCGGTCTCCTCTGATACGGAGAGGGAATTGGGCTAGTGATAGTGGCGGAAGCGAATTCACTCCCCTGGTGAGCGGTCACCGCGACGGCGTACCCCTGCCGGTTGGTATAACGCGCCGCGTCTACATAGGGCACGCCTTTACTTTTGGTGTTAAGGGCTTTCCTAAGAGGCGATGCCCCCTATTGTGGATCGGGTGCATACTTTTAGGAAGCTTGAGCGCAGCGATCAAGTTCCATCGAGTGCTAATAAGAACGTGCTCGCGGGGTGCTTTGGTCTCTGGGAAATCATAGTCAGTCGTTTCATGAGGTAACAGCCAGTACCCGTGAGTTTTTTAGTCTTTCAACTAGTTTAACGTGACGAGCCTCTCGATTCGTCCCTGGTGTAATGTATTCTCATGTGCAGTAGTGTCAGTGGAAGTCGTGGTCGGGGCAGCCCTAGCGCTAGTTTGTAAGCTTGTCGAATTAAAGCGTCTAGTTCAAGAAGTTCACTGTTTTTTAGTGCAAGATACGGAGAAATGTATATAATGCATGTAAAAATGAAAGCGTAGACAAGCCGTACCACATCGGCTTCCTTGAGCATTCGGCGATGATTGTCAATGCGGCGAATGAATGGGTAATTTAGAGAATGTTACTTCGCCGATTGTGTATTGTGTGGATGCCTGCTCCACCCGATTGAATGGTAAGGCCTAAGACTGGGATTGTGTCGGAGCGGCGAATGGGATCGCCCTGCAGTGTAACGTCGGGTACGGGGATTGGCTTCAGGCGGCTTCCCCGTGCGCATTTGGTAGAACAGGGAGATTTGATTTCTCTGCCGCGCACTGCAGCCCGCGATTTCGAAGATATCTGTCAGTGATGTCTACGGCCTCCTGTAGGGCATCTTGGTGGGCGCCCATGAACCCTCCATGGGGTGAGTTCGTCCGCATATAATGAGTGCTGGAAGGGATGGATGGCTTGATTGATTATAGGGTTTAACGCGCCGACGCAACGCAGGCGATGGGGCGCACCGTAGTGGAGGGCTCCGGATTAATTTTGACCACCTGGAGATCTTTAACGTGTGCCGAAATCTCGTACACAAGGGCATTTTTGCTTTTCGCCTCCATCAGAAAAGCGGCCGCCGCGGCCGGGAATCGAACCCGCGACCTCGTGCTCAGCAGCACAACGCCTCAGCCACTGAGCCACCGCGGCGGGTGGATGGATGGCTTGTAGGAGATGCGAGAGTTGTATTATGGCTATATTAAATAGGAAGGGAGAGATTACTGATCCTTGAGGGGTGCCACGAGGTCCAGCGCGCAATGTATTGCAACAGCAATCGCTGAATCCTACAGTGGAGTTACGGTCGGTGTGGAAATTCTGAATGTAATGGTATGCGCCTGTGCCGCAATTGATTGTCTGGAGGCCATACTGCAGGATCGTCTCATGTGAGAAGTTATCGAAAGCGAGGACTGCTCGTTTATTATGCGGCATTAAACGGTCTAATGCCTCTTCATTCAGTTGGAGGAGGATATCCTGCGCGGACAAATGGGAACGAGAGCCGAACGTTGTGTTGGGGAAGAGCTTGATATCTTGTGTGTATGCGGGCAGTCGGTTGTGCGCGATTGGGTACAAAAAACATTTAGAGACACACTTATGAGTCTTTGCGTGTGGCAATAGCCTTACTGGCCAGCTACTTCGAGAGGGTATAGAGGAATTGTGGGTGGGTAGGAGGAAGCCTGAAAGTAACTAAGAGAAAGCTAGATATCGGTAAATACGGAAATTTCCGCACTCAGAGACGAACAGGGTTACATAACGCACAGCATGAACGAGATGATAAAAGTAGCAGAACGATTCTACACCAGGATATATACGCCACGACGTTGGACGGAGAAACCACTGAGAGTACAAGCTTAGCTCGCCAAGTCCCCCTAGTAGCCAAAGACGAAGTTGAAAGGCTCTCAAGGCCATGAAAAAAGGAAAACCTGCAGGTGACGACGGTGTAACCGTGGATATTATAAAGGAAGGGAAAGCTATTGTACCGGACAAGCTTGCTGTTCTATATTCTGAATGCATAAAGACCCAAAAAGTGCCCATAGCATGGAAAAGCGCCAACATTATTCTGATTAATAACAAGAAAGATACCAAGGAACCTCAAGAACTTCAGACCTATCAGCCTACTCTCAGTTGTATACAAGCTGTTTACCAAAGTTATAGTTAACCGCGCAAGCGACAGTCTGGATTCCGAACAACCCAGAGAGCCGGCTGGGTTTATGAAATGATAGCAATAGACCACACTTATGTCATGAATGACGTAATAGAAAAACCCGCAGAGTACACCAAATCCCTTTACATGGCATTTATAGACTATGAGAAAGCGTTTTATTCCGTATTCGCCGCAGCCGTGCTAGAAGAACTAAAGGAGCAGGGAATAGAGGAGACCCACATGAGACTCCTATACGAGATATATAAAGGATGTAGGGGCAGGATAATTCTTCAGAAGCAAAGCGACAAAATCCCGATCCGAAAGGGCGTTAGACCGGGAGATACCATCCCGCCAAAAACTGTTCACAGCATGTCTGTAGGGACATTCAGAAAGCTTGACTGACAAAACATAGGATTTGTGGGGATCGCGACTTTCACGCGAACCCCTTTCTGGCTAGCTTCTCATCGCGGCCGGCGTGGCACAATGCGCCTCGCTTGCGCGACGGGAGCCATACGGGAGGGCGCCAGCGACCGGAGGGTTCGTCGGGGCCAGGGTGGAGGCGTTGAAACTTTTCCCCTCTGCCTTACCCGAGAACCAGCTCTTCCTCTGCACTAGAGTCTGGTGGGACGTAGCGGACGTAGCATGACGAGGGGACGGCTTCTTGTCTTGGGGATGCGGTAGCGAGCGGACGTTTCGGCGCGCCGGTCCGGACCTGGGGAACGCGCCACAATGGGACGCGTCCGGGCGAGCTGGGAGACTGCAACCTCGCTCGCACGCGCAGCGCTCCGCTGCTCCGGTATGCCATCGGTGAGTCGAACCATCTCGATCTCTAGCGTTGTTTAATGCCTCGCTCCCAGTGTTACTGTTATGGCCTACGATTAGTCTGTATGCAGTGTATTTGATTCGCACTTCGCAATAAATGCTGCCGTTGATGTTTTGCCCTCGCCGCCTCCTGCCTTTGTCTGTCTCCGCAAACAACGGACCCGTCCGCAGCCGGCGCTCGCAAGGCATGTTTGCTGAGCGCGGATGGCTGCGGGGTGGGAAATAACTAGTGTGTGAAATGTTGAATCCCACAGATTCCAGATAAACAGAGAATATTTGAGCCGTTTGAGATTTGCAGATGACATAGCCTTGCTAAGTGAGTCTGCGGAACACCTGTAAAAATACTTGAGGAAATACAGTCAGAAAGCAAGGCCGTGGGGGTAAAGATAAACATGAGTAAATATAATGGGACGATAAATAAACATGCCGAATGCGCTTTCCACAGGCTGTGTAACAGAAGAGTACCGTATTTACTCGCGTAATTATCACACTTTTTTCCCCAAAAAATTGTGCAAATTTAGGGGTGCGTTCATTACGCGAGGTAAATTTCTCGCCAAAAATTTTCAGCGCAGAAAACGCAAGCAAGTTGCAGCTCAGAATTCTTACGATAGGTCTAATCACCATAATAAACGTAATAAATAAAAGCATAATAAAAATTCCACGGACCACCGCCAGCCACGTTGCAAAGTGACGCAAAACGCGGTGTTTTCATGAATTACGGAATGCGCGGGAACGAGTCTGCCGCGACGTGAGAAAAGGTCGACCAATAGCGGCTGCTGCTGTCCCAGTGCGGGGCATCAAAACAAGACACGGCTGCCGACGCAGCAAGCTGAGCGCGTTTTTTTTTCTTTGTCTTGTGGGTACATCATGTGCATTTAGTGAGAGTTTCTTCCGCACCAATAATGAACTCATGCTTGCCGATATCACTAATTTCGGCTAATCTGCGGCAATAACGTAGCCATGTCCGCGTTGAAAGAGGAGGAAACATACGTAAGAACGACCATCGTCAGCTAAATCTGGCACACATACGACATATGGCCGTGGCAAGTTCAATGTGCGATCATTGCGCGGGAAATAAAAAAAAACGTCGTATTTTGACGCTGAACTTCAGGGGTATTATCATTACGCGATTAAATACGGTATATCTATCCCGTACAGGTTATCAGAGTTCACCCCAACTACGAAAGAGAAATTTGGCGCAGAATAGGTATGGCCTGGAGCGCTTTCGGCAAACACTACCAAATAATGAAAAGTAATCTACCTCTATCACCCAGAAGAAGAATATACCACCAATGAGACTTTCCGGTGATGACCTATGGAGTGGAAACTTGGCGCCTTACTAAACTAGAAAGCAAACGTACAGAGGGCAACACACTTGTCTCTAACACAGGTGTCGTACTTATAGCCTTATCTTTCCTCGGCAGAAAAGCAATTGACGAAACGTTAAGTCACATTTACGAAATCGGCGGTTTACCCATATATTTTGATCTCAACGTTCTTTGTGAAAAGTTTGAGTATACGCAGTTTTGAGAGGTAACTAGTTTAATTTGAGCTCAGTGTTATAGACAAGGGCGTTGCGCCCTGTACGTCGGCTCAACAGGCCATGGAACGAATAATGATCGGAGTAACACTTAGTGACAGAAAACGAGCTTCTTGTATCAGGGAGAAAACCAGAATGGTTGATTGTTGCAGTTCAAATAAAGAAAGAGAAGTGGACTTGGGCAGGCCATGTAGCGAGACGAAGCGACCACCGGTGGGCCACCAGTGCAACAGAGTGGACACCGAGGGACGGATCTAGACGAGGAGCAAGGCCAACAACTCGATGGAGGGGCGAAATAAGGAAGTTCGAAGCAAAGAATGGACTCGAGCAGCGCAGGTCACGAGCGGTTGGAGGTCGATATGGGCGTTCGTCCTGCAGTGGGCTTAATGACGATGGTGATGTCGTCGCCGCACCAATTCTTGCGAAGAGGTGATTCCGCCGTGATTTACTGACGCGAGATTTCGTTGCCCTTTGGGTACAAGGAAGGCATTTTATGGGGACAAGGGGTGAGAAGCAGGCGCCATGCACTTCTTTCCAGGGCAGGCGACACCTACTGGCTCACTTTGAACACCCCCGGTATTCTGTTGAGAAACGGCTAAAAAATATTACCAGTGGCTTAGCTATGCTAGGCTATGCCAGGATATACGTAGCGTGAGCTACGGTTCAGCTGGTTATTCTTAGCTTTCCTTGTTGTCTAGGATTATCTTTGATTATCATGCTTACTGCTGCTTCAATGACACACACACGGTATACGCTTTATGCAACACATGTATATTTATCAAGCGGCTCCGGCGCAGCGTCACCAATCGCCCCAGAGCTAAGCTAATTCCACAGGCGCACGCCGGTGTTGCTGCGACGCACGAGCCATCGGCTCCACACCCGGCCACCCCTCGCATGATCATCAAGTGGACCGGGCCTCTACATGCGGAACGCGAAGACGCTGGGCGCGTGGGATGTGTGAGAGACGCCGGGCAGCGAGCAACGTTCTGTGCGTCGTGTGACGTCACTGCTCCTCGCGCATGCGCAAAAAGCTCTCCAGGAGCCACGCGAAGCTGCTCAACCTCGGCCAGTGTAGCTCACGCTACAAAAAACCCGCTATTCGGTCTCTCTGGCCTCGACGTAGAGTTTGGGGTTCCGACGCTGAAGGTCTGGGTTCGAGCCCCAGCAGGTATTCCAATTTAATTATTATAATAAAAATATTTTCTGAGAACAATTCTACGCGCTGTCTTTGTCAATACGGCTGAGCTGGTATCCTTTGGGTCGGCTTAGGCACGAGGTGTAGCCTATGACTACGTTTGATTAACGTCCGGCATCCGGACGGAAGTTCCGAGCTTATACCTACATGGTAACGGAATGCCGCGTTCCGGGAAGATGCGCACTTGAAAGCTATGTTAGAGAAGTGTACACCGGCGATTTAGAGGAGATCATGCTTAGCGAATTACATTTTATTCGGAAGTAGACACGGTAGTCGGTTTTTTTGGTGCCCTTGCACAGTACAGTAAGTTGGGAGCAACTGCAAGACTGCATCCTGCCATTTCAGGGAATTATTGCACCGCATGCTTTGGCTACTAGACTCCCGGTTTCAAAAACCTGTCTTGTCAATCTGTCTTTCTGGCCTCATTAGCCAAGGGTGACTTCTCTGTAAAGTGTGCATCACAGCATAGTGTATAGTACGGCGGTGAAGCCAGTGCCCGTCTTAGTACGCAGCATTTTTGGGCTACTACTCCGGGTTTAAATGGCCTGTCTTCCTGGCTTTATAACAAAAATGGGCTAACGGCAGCTGCATGACGCATTCATTCATTCATTCATTCATTCATTCATTCATTCATTCATTCATACATACGCACATTGCATTCATGCATGCATGCAACATATACATACGTAATTCAGGGTGTCGAACCGGAACCGAGCCGAAGCGAAAACCGGAACCGAACCGGCCTTTTTGCCGAAATTGAACCCTTACCGGAACCGTTATTTTTAAGCCCGCTGAACCCGAACTAGAGCTGAACTCAAAAAATAAATCACGCTTACCGGTTCACGACGAAACGGCTCGGAAATCCGCAGTTGACAATGCACAGCCTAGCCGATGCCATTCGGGGCTTTCTTCTTTCACGCAAGATCAGCTGCGTAACCTCTAATGCAATTTTCTCCTTCACAGCAATCCGAACACGCCATCCGTGACTGCCTCTTGGCCATCGCAGTACCGCGGCAGAATGTGAATGAGGTGGGTCAGAGAGCGGCTTGTGAATCTTCATCTGTTTTCCCTAATAGCTGGCCTAATAGTACAAATCTTTGAAATTGCACCGCTATTATAGGAAAATCGCAGTATTTTGAATTTTTGTTCGTATTTTGTTTTTATGGTCGCAGCGAAACGTTTTTTCACTTCGCTCGCAATTCAATTACTCGAACCGGTTCGCTTCGGTTCGCGAAACGGTTCGGAACGTGATTTTGTTACACGTGATTCCGGTTGGCACGTGACTGGAACTGATTGATTGTAGGGTTTTAACTCGCCGATGCAACGCAGGCGATGAGGCGCGCCGTAGTGGAGGGCTCTGGATTAATTTTGACTACCTGGGGATCTTTAACGTGCGCCGAAATCTTGTATACACGGTCGTTTTTGCTTTTCACCTCCATCATAAAAGCGGCCGCCGCGGCCGGGAATCGAACCCGCCACCTCGTGCTCAGTAGCGCAACCCCTTAGCCACTGAGCCACCGCGGCCGGATCACGTGACCTGAACTGAACCTGAACGAAATAAATTTCCCCGAACCCGAACCGTGACCGAACCGCACTTTTTTCTGTTCGACACACACACGCACATGCGCACGCACATACACAAGCACGCACATACACACACGCACGCGCACACGCACGCACTACAGGACCTCTTACCTGTAAGTACCCAGAGAGAGAGAGAGAGAGAGAGAGAGAGAGAGAGTTTATTTGCCGAGAAGTAGACAGCTTGGGCTCTCAGGATCCCTATTTCTGGATGTTATGTCTATGCCATGTTATTTCTAGTGATAATTATGAGGTAATGTCTAGCAATTATCCCGGTGCAAAGAATCAGTAGTTTTGACGCACGTAATGTACCTCACGTTGTCCTCCTCTCCCGAGCGTCCGACAGCCCAGGCGCAGGTTTGACGCGTTAAACGCATTCTAAATCCACGGCGTGCGGAAGTTTGCGTCCAACGCCAAAAAGGGCTGTCACGCACACGTATCTGTTTCAGAACGTCAATCCTAGTCGTCTGCACTTAGCCCCGTCCACCCGCGTGTAGCGAATTCGCTATGTTCTACGCTGCCGTCTTATGCAAGCTTCCTAATAGATAGCTTACGCCAATGAGCCTAGCCTGTATTTATATCGAATGAGGTTAGTCACGCTATCCCATTACCTAAAACCGTGCGCTGTTCTACATGGTATCAGATTAGCTTGCATGAAACGCGGCCAAGGGGCTATTCGACCTTGATGTTATGAATGTACGACTTGTCTCACACGCACGCTGCTTGAAATTGTGGAGACCAGCACCAACACCGAAAAGGGCTGGCACGAAGTTTCCACTTAAGAATGTACCTTGGCCTTGAGGAGCACTGTAAAGGCACACTACGACGAAATGAGCTGCAGTCACGAACCACATATGGGTGGATATAGCGATCGGATATTAGCAACCGTACGTTTACCGAACAGTTCAGGCAGCCTACAGCCCACTACACTAGTTAATTATAAGCACTGTCTATTCTGTGGACCAGACGACGGAATAACGTTGTTTTATTCAGTGGTCCACACCCCAGACCACAGGGTTATGTTCTGCGACGGAAAGTTTGACATCCACCTCAATGCAGCCATGCGGCTACAAAGGAAAGCTAAGCGGTGGTCCCGGGTTCCAATCCTGGGCCAGGGCGAATTTTTCTTCAACTGCGAAGTTTCTGAGAAAGCTGTATAGCTTTCCTTTGTAGCAGTATGACTGCATTGAGGTTGGATGTGAAACTTTCCTTCGCATAAACTTACTCCACCTTGGGGATTTCCCCTAAATCTGGTCGATTAGGGTTATGTTCTGTTTTGAGGGACTGCCTAAGCCTGTTTAAGTCCACTGGTCCACCGAATAGGCACTGCCTTATCTCTATGTCTACACCATTAAAAAATGCACCAATCCGCCACAGGGGCGGGGAAGAGTTCCGTGAAACGGCCACGGCCAGCTGAGGTGCAAACGAGCAATTTTATGCCATTGTCATTTTTATTTGAAATGTTTATTTTCTGTTCACAAGTTGCCTGACGATGAGTTTGTTCGGCAACACGTTAAGCCTCGCGGTCCCTCCCTTTGAGAAGTCGGCAAAACGCTTGTCTATAACGCTCGAGCGGCGTGCTCCGAACTGCGCGGGGGACGTCAATTGACAACGCCTGGTCTGAGACCGGTAGAATGAGAGCATGCGCGACCCGCATCAGCGCGAAGGCTGTTTCCCTTGTCGCTGTGCCCGTCGCCTTCGCTTCCGTACCTTCTTTCGCCGTGAGAAGCGCTGCCTGCGCCGCCGGGCCGGGAAACAAAAGTAAAGATTAGCGAGAGTTAGTACAGCGTTTGCTGCGTTTAACTACGTGCAACGCTTAATTTTCGCGTCGCCCTACGCAATTTATACAGGTGTTTTTTTTTTCTGTATGTGAGAAAACGAACGACAATCACCGAAAAGGCGTCACTGCCGGTGTTCTATACTGACTGTAGACATCGGTCCATGATCGCTTGCACAGTATTGTGGCGTTAGCCCATCGGAGGAGGACGAGGAGGAGGAGGAATAAACGCCCCTATGAAGCAGTTCGCATTGGGGAAGAGTCCGTATTCCAGGACCCCTTGAGACGGTCCGGCTTCTTAGGTTCTCTTACCAGTCAAAGCTGGTCGTCAGTGTCCGAGCATCGCCTCAGGCGATGGTCCGAGCTGGACAGTGCTATCTTCCAGTGCTCAGGGGAGGGGAAGGGCAGGGGGGTAGGTTGGGGTTGTTATCACAGCCCCACGCCGTGTAAAGCCGAGCGCAGAAACCGTATACAGTTGAACACGGATATATCGAACACGGATATATCGAATTATTGTCTATATCGAACAGTGCAAACATCCCCTTGAAAATCCCATGCAAAATTATAGGGTTGTTGTGCGCGTGTATCGAACTCCTAATCACGGGCAAATTCGATATATCGAATTCCGCGTCGAAGGTACCCCTAAAAGTTTGCTTCCTCTGATGGGGTGGAGTTGATGATAATGTTGACTCATCGCAGGAGCTGCCTGGCTTGGTGAGACAGAGGAGGCGTCCGCGGCATTATGTCGCTTCTATGGCCTTCAACAACTGTTTTCACGCTAGCACGAGGGGCAGCTCCATGATAGCCAGAACGCGGATAGTGGTTGGGGCGAAAGGACTTAAAGGAGCAAAAGAAATTGACCGGAGGCACTCTTTTTCTGTGATTGAGCTGTTTGGTGGCTCGTGCAGGGGGACCGATGCGGCGTTGTATGTTTGTTTTGTCCAAGGCATTCATTTCGAAGCAACGAAGGCGGGAATTCGTCGGGTGCAGGCTGCTGAAAAGATGTTGGTTGAAAAGGCGATCGGAATTCCTGGCAGTAGCTTTGAGGGCGATGTACGCATCAACGTTGACGTAAAGGCGAATGCAGCACAACCCGCCCCGGCTATTCCAGAGCGTGTCGGGTGCAAAGCGACTTCGTTGCACGCCTCCAGATGGGGGAGGTGTTCGGTTCGGATACTGAAGATAACGGCACTCAATGCCTGACAACGTTCCCAACCGCCTACTGCAGCCGAGGCTACGTCAGCGTTATTCGCCTCTGTTGTGGCACAGTGTACAGCGTTGATTTTCTCAGTTGTGCGTGTTTGTAATCTTGAAGACAATTTGGCGAACTTTACGACGCAGAAGAAAAAACAAGCGAAGCTCAAAGACATTTCAATGATAAAGTGCGGTGGTCATCATGCTGCGGTTCGGATTTTCCGTGCTTTGAGGGTCAAAACGGTAAATATACCGTTTTCCACGACTTTAGAAAACTCTCAGTGATGTGCGGAGTTGTCAGATAATCTTCAGATAGGCGTATTTTATATATCGAATTATCGATATATCGAATTTTTTCGCGATCCCCTTGGAGTTCGATATATCCGTGTTCGACTGTATAGTGGTGCACGCGGTACTCACGCAGCGTGTAGGCAGAACGATGACGCGATGAATAGCTGTACGCCAAAGTAATGCAGACGGAAAACTTGCACGGCGTGCGCTAAGGCGGGTGTTCTCCGCTGTTCTTCCCTGGCCCGGCAGCGCAGGCATCCAGAGCTTATCACGGTCAAAGACGGTGCAGGAGCGAAGGCGACGGGCACAGCGACAAGGGTCACAGCAATCGCGCCGATACGGGCCGCGCATGCTCACATTCTCCCGGTCTCAAGGCAGGCGTTATCACTAGGTGTCTCCCGCACAGCCCGGAGCATGCCGGGTGCAAACGAAAGGTGCAAACAAAAGTGGTATGCTGTGGTTTGGTTCCTAAACGTTCAATGTATAGCATGGAAGCGGCAACAAGTTTTCATTACTACGCCGAAAAAGCGGCGACCCATCGGGAATCTCAGAACGGCCGCAATAATGACAATGAACTTTTACGCCGTGGCTCAGCAAGCTCGATCTTTCCAGACCAGGCATGGCTTAGAGCCTTCAATAAAGGCACAAATAGAAACAAATCATGAAGCCTCGATCTCTGGATTTCAGTTTTCAACAACAATTTCAATCGCTTTCACTGGTAGCATGACGCATTCTTGCATTTGTGGGATGCCCTTAAATGCTAACACGACTTAACTGCGCGACATTCATTCTAAGAGTTTACGGCATTTTTTGTGTGTTCGAAAGGCAACATAAAATTACTGAATTTTAACCAGCGCAGAGATATAAATGCAACCGTTCTAACGGGTCTTTTGCGCGCAGCGTTAGTTCAATACAATTTTAGCGCCTCTGAAGGCAGGTTTGATGAATAACGGTCTCGGATCACTTATTTATGGCTCTAGTCGCAAGAGAGCTTGCGAATTAAATTGCTAACGCGCGCCGTACAATCAACATCTGATGTCTAGCTACACTTGCAAAGTAACAAGCAGGTTTACAGAGTGTAAACCAAGCTTCTGGAACCTGACAGTGAGCACAGATTTTCTGTTACGGCTGCACTGTTGACCATTTGCGTTCCTTTTAAAATATAACAGGGGCCTAGAACAGCGAGATGTGTTTGCATTCTTACGTAATGTCGCTTACAAACCATAAAGATGGCAAATGAAGTTGCCCTGTTGCAGATGTTGCGAAACGTTCCTTTTTACTTCTCGTTACGAAACAGCGCACCAGGTTCCCGGTAGCTACTTTTTTTTTTTGTAAATTGAATATCGCTTTGGTATTGGTATTTAATTCTTGAGGATAGGTTCAAAAAGGCAAGGATAAAAGTTTTCTGTGCATTTCGTTTCTTTTTAAAGACGATAGTCTTTCTTGGGCTACTTAAACCCAGAAATTTTGGTCTGTCTGTATGTCTGTCTGTCCGTCTGTCTGTCTGTGACTCGATTCAGCCACCCGGCCAAAGCAAAACAGTGCCTGCGCAATAGTCTTATATAGTCACAGCTAAATCTACCCGTCTATGTCCAGTGTAATGTTCATACTTGTCAACATTGTGGAAGAAGAACAAGACATTACGCATATATAAGACAACAAATTAATACAGAAGTGATATTTGCAGCGTTCCTTTATAAAAAATCGTACATGTCTGATTTTGGCGAAATTAAATACTTCATCAACTGAAGAAAAAAATATCACTCCGCCGTCGCCTGCTGACGCCCGCGCCACTATAGCGTCTGGCGCCATTTTAAGAAATCAACCAGCAACAGTTACGCAAGGTTCCACTAGATAGGTTCCACGTTCTGCTTGCAACGCACGTGGAGTAGGGAACGCGGTTCTATAAACGTTGAAGTAGGACGCCTCGATTAACGAGCGTCTTCGCCGTACGGCAGCGTTCGCATCGAGACACCCGGTTTAGAGCAGTGGAACGCGGGAAATTTAAAATGATTTAAGCAAACCTTTGGCGTCTTTACCTTGGGAGGAGCGCGACGCAAGAGGAACAACATGAGAGGTGAGCGGGAAAGCGAAGGGAGGCATTTACTTCGCAAAAGCCGATAAAGACTATCGTCTTTTGACGGCATTTGCAACGAAAGGAGCAGATACGCGGGCAATTTTTTTTTTCTTCTGGTGGGGGGAGGGGGGTTCTGCCAACGTTCCGAGAGCACCGAGAAGAGAACGCGTGTAACGCAAAGCGAAACGTTGGTTATCAGTATTACTTTCAATTGAAAGTACGCTAGGCGTTGTGTTCCTCAGCGGTGAAAAAGCATGCACGTCAACAACTAGAAGCCAGTATTTTTCAAAACTGATTAACCCCCCTTTTGGTCCGAGATTAATTGTCCAGGAATTTTGGGTCACGTTTTTCAACATGGTATTGAAAGCAAGCATCGTGGGGAAAAAAAAAATATCCAGTGAGTCATGGCACACACCATCCACACAATTATATTACGCGATTTTTCCTCTTTCGTTAAACTTAGGTCCACCTTAAGACGTTAAGACATGACCATATTAGGTATTTTGGTGAGTGAAACACATTTCTAGACAAGGTGATTCATGTCGAGATTTGAAAATGGGATATATAAAAATGACACACGTAATGACACAGGACAGACGCGAACTCACAACTGTTTAATTTTACCGAGAAATCCTCCCGAAATACTCTTGCGTATCCACAGAAAGGTATTTTAAATAATGCGTAAAATAACGACTATCCGAAAATGGTATTTATTTTCGAAACGAGAACAATTCGATCACACAGGCGCTTGCGGGTGTAAAATACGTTTCCGGTAATGTATGGGCGATAGCGCACGGGTCGTGTGCAGTGTATTTGTTTTGTTTGCTTCTTCTTTCTATAAGGACACAGCGCAATTTTACAAGAGTGTGGCAAATGCACGGGTACGCACACGTCTTGTCGCTTCTTACCCGTTTCGTGTACTAAACTTTTATCCTCTAAATAATCCCCACGCTGATTTTCTGGTGGAGGCGGAAAACAAGAACGCCCGTGTATACGACATTTCAGCGCACGTTAAAGATCCCCAGGTGGTCAAAATTAATCCGGAGCCATCCACTACGGCGTGCCTCATGGCCTGCGCTGCGTCGGCGCGTTAAACCCTACAATCAATCAAATAATGCCCACGCCACCTTCAAAAAGCACCCTTTGACGTTCCCGAAACGGCAGAGAATTGCGCTCATCAATAAGAAAAGGGCAATGTGGCGAAGCAACGTTTATAACACGTTTTACACTCAAGCGGTGCCAACGGCAAAGATGTTTCGTGGAATAAAACCAGCGCATTAACCCGCAACGGCCGCTAATTATTGCGTTTCCAGAGGGAATTCGCAAGCACAGGTAACTATGCCGTTGCTTACTGCCAGACAAGTACACATATTGGGTGTTCTATCGTGTGCAGCTCGCGTCTTGCGCCGCGCGAAACGTGAACGAGCAGACGACGCGAGAGCGCCATCCACACTAGGAGCGGTTCATCGCGCCGCCGCCAGGGGCCGACTGTGTTCGATCTCGGGGCGATATTGAGAAGAGTTTTTCCGAGTGCACGTGCCATTACACATAACGCAACGGGTATGCGTGCGAGCTCCTGTTACATCTGGCGTATGACCCCAGGCCTCCGCCATTCACGCCACAAACGAACACAATTCACGAACACGCCACAAACGAACACAATTCACGCCACATATCGAACACAAATAAATCAGTTACGGAAATACACGCGAAACATATTCCTTATAACGAACTTCACATCTGATATATCGAACTCGGCGTGCCTAGAATGGCCGCCAAAATGCTTGGTCTCAGCGCGGTATTTGAGATGTTGATTGGCCGCGACCACTGAGCAAAGGCCGCGACTGAGACATTGCGCCTCGTATGGAGCGCCATGAACCCCGACACTTTCCGTAACTCTCCGACGCGCGGAACTCACGACAGAAGCCACCCAGTGAGTGAGTCCGGACCAAGACGGCAGCAGCACCGTCGTAATGATGATGAAAAGCACCATTGGACATCCCTCCAATGCTTAATGAAGTGCTTTCGGCAGTCGATGTCCTCCGTCAATATTTCTTCGATATTGAAGGACACGGACTCGAACTGGTGCAAACAATGTCTCGTGTAAAGAATGCTGTGCTAGTTGACGCTGCCAAAACGAACGGGAAAACAAAAATCACCGCTTTTTTTTTTTTTTGACGTAGGCAGTTCCGTCGGAAAGTAGCTTTGCTATTTGCAATAAATCGATTGTTTTGTGTACGGTAATGACATACCTTATTTCGTTCGCTTCTGCATACGGGGTTGGCAGCGGGGATTCCCGCGTATTGCGAACTCGTAACAATAAACACGCTATTGGTGGGTTCAGCTATATCGAACTATTCGATATATCGAACTACTAATCGTGGCGAATATTGGAGTTCGCTATAACCGGGTTTGACTATAGGTACTGGATGTGTTGGTTGACAACGTTCTACAACCATTTAGGATTTCGAAAAAAACCGAGAAAAAGAAAGTGTTGCCGGGTCCATTCAAATTTGCAAGCCAATACTTCAGCTATATATATACGGTTTCATCACGGAAAATGTGTCAAAACAGCTGATATCACGGCATTGAGAC
>NW_027526225.1:118656726-118681450 GCF_048455015.1 Haemaphysalis longicornis
CTTGCTGGAAGCAAGTCCAACAAAACACAGATTTAGAACTCATCGTGTATTGGCATGACTACCACTCGCCATCCCAGACTGGCAAACGCTGCGCTGACATTGTGTGCCTAGCTAATGGAAGCTGTGATGTCGAGAGAACGTCCTCCCGGCTGAGGTACGCTCAACGATCGGACAGGTATCGACCGGAGATTGACATGTTGCGCAAGCAGATGATAATGTAGGTAAACAAGGATGTCTAAAAAAGATCATTGACCAGCTTTTCGTGAATTGTTTCATTTCTTCGAAATTATCAGTGCTCTTTACAGTCATCATTACTAATTCATTTCCCAAAAAATCTCGAAATTTCCTAGAGTATTTGCTAGAAAACCCTGGTGTCACCCCGGTTACCAGCTTGCAACAAACATTAAATTACAAACTAACTAGAGGCTCGTGAGACTCGAAGGTCTCACGAGCCTCTAGTAAAGCATAGCATAGATTTAACCCCAAAAAACATAAATTTCGGAATGCTTTTACAAAAACCGGATTTCTCCCCGATTATCAGAATGAAAAAAAGCACCCGGTTTTCACTCCCCCCCCCCCCCGATTTTAGAATATAAAACCCTAAAACGAACAGTTCTAATGATGACATAGCCTAACGCTTGCAGTAGGGATATATAAGCCATTGTTCGATTGTATAGAGCCATATAAGTCGGATTTAAGTCCAAATTTCCACCCATATCCATGGGTGAAGATGAGAGCCTGATTTTGATTAGCGCTACGTTGGGAATTGTACGGTTCTTGAGGGAGTGGGCGGACATTTAAAATTGTAGGGCAAAATTTAAATCTTAATCTTCGTTCTGAAACCGGTTAACATACAACGATTATTACAGCCAAGGTTTTATTGCGTAAGTTAGGCCAGCGAGAAAAAATCCTGCCCAAAGTTTCTCCCATCCAAGTTAGCACGATGCGTTGCTGGGATATGCAACGTGATTACGCCTCCTTTGCGATGGCTGTTAAGCATTTTCATTTGATTTGCTCGCACACATGAAAGGCCAAATGCTGCGCTGACGCCTAGCCAAAAAATGGCAGCATCTCCACTCCGTGGATGATGGCGAGGGTGCGGGGTACGGGGACTCGAAATGAGATCCAAGTTGCGCCCCGAGTGACATCCGATTTGCGCCCCGACCGTCATTCGATTTGAGCCATGAGTTGCACCTTAAGTATTCCCTAAATGAAACTGCAACTCACGGCTCAAATCGAATTCCGCTTGATTTTCGCTTGATGGTGGTGTGCGCACGGATGGACGCGGACGGCCAGTGTGCGGTCCAAAGGTATCTCCGCACCTAAAATCCGTGCGGGGACTAAACTACATGAGAACAATGAGGGGAATTTTCTCAAAACTGGCGGCAAGGAGCAACTAAAGGAATGCCATTGAAAACACCAGCAGCTCATTTGAAACATTTAGTGCGTTTACCCCGAGGGAATTAATTAGGAACGCTAAACAATTAGTGACTCCCCCTGGTGATACTGCGACTTCTTTACTGGCGACATTGTGTTGGTTTCTTTCTTCGCTTTCGTTACCAGCCACCTGGCGTGAACCACCAGGCATGAAGACTGGTGGCACCTCACGCCACACCTTCCCCATAATCAGAGTTATTCGGTGCGTGGATGCATCGATTCCACTCACGTGCCGTTACGTTCCCCTATAACGTGACATCACGTCAGCGCCGACAGGCAGACTGCACTGTAAATTAATTTACGCCCCTTTTCTCTATAACAAACACCCTCACAACCTTCCAAAAACCAAAAAACACCCTTTGAAAGCGTGTAATTAACGATAAAACACCCTTCAAAAGGGTGTATTGTAGTGTTTCTGCTAGGATGTAAGGGTGTTATAAACAAAAAACACCCTAAAGAGTTTTATTTTGGTATTGTTACCGAAACAGCCTCTAAAAGCTGTTAACCTCGCGGTCAGAAACTTTCGTGTTGTAAACAAAAAAATCCAGACAGGACCTAGCAGCAGAAACGGAATGTACCCTTTTAAAGGGTGTTCTACTGTTATTGCATCCTTTCAAAGGGTGTTCGTTTATTGAAAGTGTGTAAGGGTGGTTAGTTATGGACACAAGGGGGTGAATCATTTTACAGTGGAGTTCGAGACAGTGATTTACATCCTTGAGAGTGTAAAATGATTTACACCCTTAGGGGTGTAAATGACTTCCACCCTTGAGGGTGTAAATGACTTCCACCCTTAAGGGTGTAAATGACTTCCACCGTTAGGGGTGTAAAATGATTTACACCCTTAAGGGTGTGAATTGTTTTACAGTGTGGCGAAACTTCCCGCAACACCTTCGTCAGAAGCAGAGTTCTTCGGGGTTAGGATGCACCTATTCTACTCATGTATGGTCACGTTCACTTGTAACGTACCTTCACGTCAGCGCCGCACGCACAAGTTTAACTCTTGTGACGCCGCTGGCAACCAATGTTCGAAAGTACCGGGGTCAGGGGCGTAACAGGGGGACGTTTCGGTGTCAGAACTCACCCCGAAATTTTCTGAGAACACCTCCCGAAATTTCCTCCTTCCCTCCTTTCATGGTTTTTTTTTTCTCCCATGCTATGTGAACACCACATTAATAAATTACAATGTCAAAACGAAAATAAGAGCGTTGGCGTCTTGACACAAATAGTTCCTCAGAACTAGAGTTGTATGTGCACTCATGTTTTAAAACAACTAACCGCGTGTTTTTATTAAACCAGAAAAAAAAAATGACTCAGATATTGTTTGCGTGCAGGCTAGCTCTTTTGATTTTTTCACTGGTGGTGTATAACAGCTCCCGGAAAATATTTCTGGCTACGCTGCAGACAGCTGTCGATACGATCGAAGATTGCCTCAAAGACAAAGGGCTCAAATGCTCACCGAACAAGTCGGCGCTTTTGTTGTACCTACCGATCAGAAACCACGAAATCGAGGACCAAAGGGAACACGAGAAGATCAAGATCAAGACCAGCGACGGGACGACGATACCGACAGTGCACAAGATCAGAGTCCCGGGGATGAAAATAGAGTCACTCGGCAGGAATGGCGATACGATAACCCGACTCACCGGGAAGGCGGCGAATGCGACCAGACTTCTCAGGCGTGTTTCAACAGGGATAGGAGGGATGAGAGAAGAAAATCTAACTAGGCTTATACACTCGTTTGTGATCTGCCACATAGCCTACGTGGCGGCCTTAAACAAGTGGAGAAAGAACGAGAAGAACAAGATAGACATACTGATACGCAGAGCCTACAAGATGGCCCTGGGACTACCCGAGATCACCAACACGAATCGCCTCCTCCGGCTAGGAGTCCATAACACTTTGGACGAAATTTCCTAAGCACAAAGGACCGCTCAGCTTGAGAGGCTGTCAACCACCAAAGCAGGCAGAAAGGTCCTGAACAACCTCGGCATAGGCTACTACGAGCAACAAGGGACGAAAGGCTCGATTCACGACGACATACGACGAAACTTCAGAGTAGAAGATCCCATTCTAAAGACGGCACACCCGGAGTTAAACAACGGCAGAAGAGCAACGAGACCCAAAGCACTATCAGACACGCACGATTGATTATAGGGTTTATCGCGCCGACGCAACGCAGACGATGAGGCGCGCCGTAGTGGAAGGCTCCGGATTAACTTTGACCACCTGGGGATCTTTGACGTGTGCCGAAATCTATCAGACACACACGCCAGCGACACCAATGCCAGATACGTGGACGCGGCCGAGTCACCGTGGTCGACGCTGACGGAAACACCCCCACGGCAGCCAGCACGCTATGCACTCAATCTGAAGAGGACGAGGAGATAGCCATCGCCGTGGCCACAGAAGCCCGAGATTGTCAGACCGTGCTGAGCGACTCCAGACAGGCTGTAAGGAACTTTGCCAAGGGCAAAATCGCACCGACAGCGGTCCGCATACTACAAGAAGTGAAAGGAAACAAGAAGGTACGCAACAAGTGGTTCCCGGCGCACGCGGGCGAGGCGTTGGAGAGAAATGCAAACCGCAACATAACGGCACACGCCAGGGCGCGAGCACTAACTGACCGCGCCCACGGTGACCATCCGCTATGTTTCAGTACAAGAGACAGGATGACAAACTACAACGAGATGACTAAGGCCTTCCGTCTAACTCGCAGATTTCGCCCGCCTTCCTGCACGGAGCTAGGCAGGTCGCAGACCATTGTATTCAGGCAACTACAAACGGGCACGCTGTAGAGCCCGACACTACTCCACAGAATGTACCCTGAGTCACGCCCGAACGACAAGTGAAAGGCATGCCGCAGGGAGACGGGCACCTTCGCACACGTGTTGTGAGACTGCATCAAGAATCCGGGCGAGGCTAAATCAGGACGCATACCTCTGCGACTGGAGGCCGGACGACAGCAACGACCAAGAAGAACAACTAAGGGCCGTCCAGCAGGCTCTCGAGGCGCTGGCCCGGCAACGGCAAGCGGGGATCCGCGCCGCCCGCCCGCCACGAGGACCACGTAGGCCCATTCTACGCGCGAAAGCGTGCACTGCAGGCATCAATGCAATTTTCCCAATCCAATCCAATCCAATCTGGCTACGTCACCGTGCGCGGTGGCAACGCACTGGGCCCTACTTCGAAGTCCCGGGTTAAATTCACATGCGATCTATAATGTGTTCATTTGCTCTTGACACATGGTTGGCCAATTTGTGCACCGGACGACAATAAACACTTTTTCGCCCAGTGGGGCACTTAAAGAGGCCAAGAATAAAAATGCAAGTTTGGTTCGTTAAAAAGACTGCTTTTTCTCTATAACAATGACACCAAACCTTATCACAAACTCCATACAAATAATGAATCTTTCAACAAAAACGCTTTAAGTAGTGCCGACTCCCCAGCCACTTTCCAGCGACTTTTCGATGACATCACAGATTCTCGCTCGTGTGATTGGCGACCGTCGCCCTAAGCCACCGCCCAGGAACATGACTGGTAGATCTCAGTCTGACCTCTAGTACAGTGTAGGGGTGTGTCATGCGGGCGAAAAAACCAATGGAGAGCGCGGGTCCCTTTCGCGATGAAAAAATTAGCAGAGGCTTAGCTCGGCTATGCCAGGATATACATAGCGTGAGCTAAGGTTCAGCTGGTTATTCTTAGGTTTCCTTGTTGTCTAGGATTAGCTGATTTATCCTGCTTACTGCTGCTAAAACGATTTACAATACAATACAATCCAGTCCAGTCGTCACTGCTACTCGCGCATGCGCAGCATGGCTCTCCAGGAGCCACGCGAAACGGCTATCAAGCGGCTCCGGCACACCGTCAGGCTTGGCTACTGCGCAACGGAGGCGCACAGCTGGGCACGCGCCGGCGCCAGTGCGTCTGCCGCGGCTATGACGTCACTCCTCTGGAATGCGGAGACCGGTGGATGTGCAGACCCAAATTCTCCACAGACCCGTACTCCATTTGGATTGCATTTCCAATCCAACCAATCTGATTATTAACCCAATTCAATTCAAATCCAAATCCAAATTGAATCTAATCCAATCCAATCGAATTCAATGCTCCTCGCGCTTGAGCAACCCTTCCAGGTCCACGGAAACTGCTCAACCTTGGCCAGTGTAGCTTACGCTACAAAAATTGCATGGAGCGCAGGAGTTCCCCAAAGAACTGTTGCATCCAGCGCCACCTACAAGTTTTTAAATAAAACTAAACATTTATTTGACCGGATTTGTAAAAGTTTGTATCATGAGATAAAGAAATAAGAGTATTTAGGGCAATAAGTAAGGAATAATTGAACAAACGAAAATTCTGAAACCAACTGGGAAGCAGTGGCCGCCAGGGGCGCTGCTTACAACAGGCTGGGCGTCGTTTGAAGTTAGAGAAGCTCAGAGTAAAATATGCTTTGAGATGAGGTTGAGGGCAATGGATCAACGAAGGTGGGCAGCTAAGGTATTTAGGTACCTATACTTGAAAAGCGTGGACACGCAGTGGTTAAGAAAGACTAGAAGGCTAACGATGAAATACGGAAAGAACAGTGGGGAATCCAAAACAGCCAAGGTAACCAAAAAAGAGGCAAGGCAGATTGAAACGAATAAATGGAGGGAAAAAATGGCAGCTAAAACGTCGTTAGAGAGGTACAGGGCTGAGAAGGTGAACATCAGAAAGGAAAATTTCTACGATAATTCCCAGGGCAGTGCTTTGCTTTTTGAGGCTAGAGCAGGTTGCCTGCGAACTAAGAGTTTTGTGGGGAAGTATTCACAAAATGATGGGGTATGCGTGGTCTGCGGAAAAGAAACAGAAACTATGCGGCACATCGTGTTAGAATGTGAGGGTATCCATCCAAATCTGCATGAAGGGAATATTGGGCTTTCAGAAGCCCTAGGATTTAAGGGTATCACAGAGGAAGTTAACTTCAAGGCTGTCGAGGGGACGAAAAGAAGATTAGAATGCTGGTGGACGAAAAGCAGAGAGGGGAATATTGCCTAGGACAGTTACCACCTGTAACAGGAAAAAAAAAAGTATTTTGTGCCTAATAAGCTTTTTGTGCCTGCCCTAAGCAGCGCTAGTATTGAACCAAAAGTGTAAAACATAGGTATATTAGTCCTTTTTGGTCAGATGACATGTCATCACCCCGATACAAAGGGGAAACCAATAGAAATCATCATCATCATCATCATCATCATCATCGTTCCTCAGCAGAAATTTTCATCGCAAAAGGGACCTCCCTAATCGGCCCCGAATGAAACACCTCTCTCTTCTAGTACACTGTACCACCTCTGGTTCCACTTGATCGTATCCCTTGAATGCTAACGTGCAGTTAACACGCTGATAACTATGCCTTTTATAGCGGGCCTGTAATACGTCCCTCCTGTCTATATTACGTCCCTCTGGCGCGAAACTTGAACGCTGTTTTTAATATTTCTGGTTAATTTTTACTAAAACAGCGTCTTTGGTGGGTAGATTGCACGAGCTGAGTGAGTTATCAAAGGCTATAGCTCTTTCAAACTGAACAAAGTCGTAGTTTGTCTTCATGGCTTCCTCAATTAGGGCTTCCGCCTTAATAGCCCTGAGAGCCGCGTTTCGATGCGCAAATATAGGCTCTCGCCATTGAAACGTGCTCACGCATGAAGCCTGGCGCGCTCGGCGCTGGCGGCGCGGTCGGCGCTGGCGGCGGCGGCGGTGGCACGATGGGTCCCCCGGGCTGCACGGGGTACATCATGGGCGGAGCCTTGGGGTTGAGGTACTGGTCCGGAGGCTGGGTCGGGATCGCCGGCACGACCACGTCCTCGTGGCCCTCCTGGCGCCGGATGAACAGGCGGCCCAGCAGGCCGAACCGCATCGGGGAGTTGGAGAACTGGGGCCCCAGGCTGTTCGGGTTCAGCGTGGGCAAGAAGCTGCGCACCTGCGTCGCGCAGCAAAAAGAAGAAAAAAAAAGAGAAAAAAAATCACGCATCTCCACGAAGTGAATCATGACGAGTGGGCGAAGCACTGGGGAACGTTCTTACCGTAAATCACCCGTGAGAGTGCTTACTGCTGCTAAAACAATTTCCAATCCGATCCAATACAATACAATACAATTTAATCCAATTCAATCTATATCCAATTCAATTCAATCCAGTTCAATCCGACGCTCCTCGCGCATGCGCAGCACGGCTCTCCAGGAGCGCTCTCTCTCTCTCTCTCTCTCTCTCGAACCATTTGTGAACCTTTTATTTTGTTCCTGCTAACCTTTTTTGAACCTTTTGTTTGCAGATGTTTCGATTTACACGGTTCGATTTTTTCGCAGATGTTTCGATTTACACAAGCTTCGGCCTTAAGGTGCTTCGCCCCTAAAAGAGCATCCTCGGCAACTTGCGTCTGCTTACGTGCTTTGATGGCGAAAAGTCTGGAGATCATCGAAGATTTCTTTACTGCCGCATCGTGTTCGCGTCTCTTTCTTCCTCAGTCTCGTTCCTTCGTCTTTCGACGCCAATTACTCCGACAGGCAAACTTCGCACGACAGCTTCGCAAAAACATTGGCTTTACCTCAGTCAGAGCACTCCTCCTCGTGTGCCCGTTCTACGCACGTGCCGCCGCGAGCACCTGTCTGAGCGAACGTATCAGGCTTATCATTGTCCCCTTCTGGCAGGGTGCCGGGATAGCGCTGTGGTTAGAGCATCTGGCTGCCGCTCTCGTGACCCGGGCTCGAATCCCCCATGAACCCAAGTTATTCTCTTGACAGCGGCGGCCATTTTGGTACACAATTGGTGTTGACGCCGACGATCACGGTCGTTTCTCGCATTTGATGAGGCACCTAAGGCTTTGTCTCCGCGCTCAAGGAGACATCTTCAAATCTTCCCGCTCCATTAAACAATGCTTTGAGGCATGTTCGCACCTCCCATTTTGGAGCTTCTGTTTACACTTTGCAAACATCGCCACTCGGAAAGCGTGAACTTTGCCAACACACGAAGCAAAGCAGGATGTTCCTGGATGCACACGTTGCGCTAGCACCGGAGTACTGGCTGTGGTGGCACGTGCAAAAAAAAAAATGTGGTTGATTCCTCTGTCACAGGAATCGGTAAAACACGAAAGTGAAATCTGCAGCGAAATCTGCAGCTGAGCATGATTTGCGGGTCAGTGGCTGTCTTGTGGGTGTGCTTAGCAAGCGAAGTCTTGCTGGCGGGTCGCTTCGGCAAAGGTGTACTCGCGTCATTTCGTGACGGATATGACGTCAGTAAAATCTTGGTATATCCCGGCATAAAACGCGTTCGTGTTACAATATGAAACCAGAAAACGAACAACCCTAGTATAACGTACTCCTTAGTACTAAAGGTTGCTTCCCCGCAAGAACACCGAGTCTGTAGGGGTGCACCCTTTACAGGCCGCTTGCTCCGTTGTACTGAGTCCTGAGATCATTTTCGTGACGGATGACGTCCTTCAAATGTTTGCGTGTCCGAGAATAAAACACTTTCGTGTTAAAAATCCAAATATTTTGCGTTTGGCTATGAAGGCCGTAACATCAGCCCAACGTAAACCGTACAAGGATCTTACGCACAGTAATAGATACGAAGAAGAAAAGACTCAAATGGCAGAGATGACACCTCTTCAACACTTCCAATAATAAAGGTCCCTTAAAATGCAGCCTGCCACACTTCCGATGAAAGCGTTCACTCTTTCCTTCGCGTCTGGAAGCACTGCGAACTTCACTGATTGATTGTAGGGTGTAACGCACCGACGCAACGCAGGCGATGAGGCGCGCCATAGTGGAGGGCTCCGGATTAATTTTGAACACCTGGAGATTTTAAGGGATTTTAAAAGAGGAAGAGAAAGTCGGAGCGGTGTAGTTGGTGGAAAGCGGTGGAAACTCCTGCAGTCCCTGAAAACTGCAGGCTGCATGCACAATGATGGCTCTAGCGGGTACCTTCAGCGTTTAAAAGTAAATCTTATTGGAGCGTAAACCAAGAATTCCTTATTGTAGGGTTAACGCGCCGACGCAACGCAGGCGATGAGGCGCGCCGTAGTGGAGGGCTCCGGGTTAATTTTGACCACCTGGGATCTTTAACGTGCGCCGAAATCTCGTACACACGGGCGTTTGTGTTTTTCGCCTGCATCAGAAAATCTGCCGCCGCGGCCGGGAATCGAACCCGCGCCCTCGTGCTCAGCAGAGCAACGCCTTAGCCACTGAGCCACCGCGGCGGGTGAAGCCCAGCGAAAGCTATAGTTATCGCCAGCACAGAGCGGGCACTGCGTGATTTGCTCGTCGCACCAGAACAGCCTTCCGTTTTTACTTTGCTTCTGCGTGTTTATTTTTAAAGTGGCCGTCGAAAGCGTTCATTGCTGCAACTGACAGAAAGCCGGCCAATAGCCACTACACCGCTGTGATGACGTATTTCCAGCGGTCGAAGAACGCCAAGGGAAAATTCTTTTGAGCAAGTTTTTAGTTATCTGATCGGCATAGAGCAGAAAGTTTTGAAGGAGGTACTTTGCGACCCCCTAATGTAAGTACGGGATGTGTTGGTTGACTACGTTCTGCAAGGATCTAAGATTTCGATAAAAAGTAAAAAAAGTGTTGCAGGGTCCCTTTACGCCACACACGCAAATGCATGCCCTCTGGAACTTGAATCAAGCTCGCCGACAGTGGCCCACACCCGCCCAGGCATACTGGAACACGGTTTGCAAAAGGGTCAAATGAACTCAAATCAATTTGTTACAAGCACTAGGAGGATTGACAACTATTTGTGCGCGTATATTCTGAAGACTACGAAAGCGTTTTGTACGTTGAAAGTAACACAAACCCTTCGTATAAATTTGACAACAACTTCGGAGCAAGAAGGTATGCTGGTTTAGCCCGATATTCCCTCATGAGCCCTAGGACGCGTGTTCAATCCCCGGCCGAGGCGGCTGCTTTTCTGATGGAGGCGAAAAGCAAAAACGCCCGCGTGGTCAAAATTAATCCCCAAGTGGGCAAAATTAATCCGGCGCCCTCCACTGCGGCGCCCCATCTCCTGTGCACCATCGGCGCGTTAAACCCCATAATCAATCAACCATTCAGTCAATCGTCGATATTCTCTTATTGGCACAGATGATCGAGCCATCTGTGATATTTGCTGTTTGCCTCTACCCCATTTATCTGTAACGCAAAAGTAACACGTTGAACGTTTTGAACGGAAAGTTGAGCTAGTTGGATCTGATTCATGTTTGAAGCGCGGACAGACGAAACACAAGAAACACAAGCGCTCGTGTTGTCCTCTTCTTGTGTTTCGTCTGTCCGCGCTTCAAACACGAACGTTTTGAGCAAAGCAGTGATTAGGAGCGACCTCGAACCACCTTTTTTCAGCAGCGACCTTTTTTCAACCCTCAAAATGATTCCCCAACTGGCCCAACAACACGCCCCACTAACCTCAAACGCCCCCGGCCACTTTTTACGATTTTCTCCCTCGCTTTCTGTCTCCCTCGTCACAAATAATTTGGTGCGGAAGGTTAGCCTGTGCAGGGATACACATCTTCACGTTTGTGTTGTTGGCCATAACTAAGAATATTTTTTGCCGCGCGCTGCACGGCATACTCGTAAAACATGCACGCTAGTCTAGCATGCTTCGTGATCAGCATGCGCCAACCCGTTTCTCAAATTTTCTGCGGTCGCGCGTTGAAATGCGTCTTAGAAGAAAGTGCTTGAGTTCTGAAACGTTTCAATAGCACTGAAACTCGATTTAATCTTCAAGGAACAAAATTTAATTCCTAATTTCTCGAACCAAGAACACATGGATGAAAATTTTAACCCTATAAAATTTTTCATAGCACGAAATCGTCGCCTATCCACATTGACTTTCAATACATCCGGTTTCATCTCACAGGTAAAACCCGGCCTCTCTATCACTTTCTGATGGTACACTATCTTATTCTTTCCCCCTAGAACCACTAGACCAGGTTTCAGAGTATCGGCACTCTTTTCTGTCCCTGTTGAATGCCGCCGACGGCGGCCATTGGTCGAACCGCGTCACGTGGCATTTGTTTACCCCGGGAAGACCCATGGGCGCTGACATTTTAGTGACTGTGTTGCCGCGCGCGCTCTCTTCGATAAGTCGTGATTGTCGGAGCGCAGTGCGGCTGTGTGACACGTTAAGAGCGGGTTTTCAAGCCCCCAGACAGCGTAGCGATGCCGTGCTGCTCTGTACTGGGCTGTTTCAACCGGCGGGAAGGTGGAAAACGCCTGCACCGCTTCCCGCTGGGAAAGAACGACCGTGGCCAAGCGTAACCTTAAAAAGCGTAGCTTAACTAGTGGCTCTAGCGCAACCTAGAGCCACTAAATAACCTACGCTAGCGTAACCGAGCCTGATCCCATCCCACCGGCGCGCTGTCTCTAAATCTTCGAAAAGTAAGCACAGCTGTCATGGTTGCCAAGCGGCGCCCGGACCAATACCGTAATGTCAGCCGCAATTCGCACTTTCCAGCGAATATAGGTGGCGCGACGGGGTATCCAAAATGGAGGACGGGACGATGATCGGGACGTCGCGTAAGCGCGCGCGTCGGGAGGAAAAAGCCGACCCGGGCCCTTTGGTGTCTCTTCAGACCATATTTTCCCTTTCCGATGATACACGAAGGTGCTTTGTCGAAGGCGAAGCAGTTTATACCGTCAGTCACGCAGTGTTTTGCGGCATCAGGGCGGCCACCGATGACATGCTGAGCATCGAGGGATTGTGCCTGCAACCGAACGGCGTCACCAGCCAACCGCACTGCGTGAACGTTTGTTGGCACTGTAGGTTCTATAAAGGATGCTACACTTCCATCCATGCTCGTAAAATTGTTCAAGCACACTTCACGAATATTTATTAAGCGCCAAGCAGAGCTCGGTAGACGTAACTGAGCACAGCGTTTTGTTATTGCCACTTGCGCAATTGTGTCGGGTTAAGTGCGAATAATGCGAGTAAATTATAATTTTGTGGGCTGTTTTTACAAGGAAAGATCCAACGGCGTTTATGCAGGTTGCAGGTAATAGTAAAGGTACCGAAACTAAATATCAAACGCTGAAGCCTCTGCGGGAGCTCCTGTTACATCAGCTGTGCTGTGCTTTCAGCGCGCTGTCGGAAACGACGATGCCGCAGTAACAAGTTTATTTGTTTATTACAAATACCTACATCTCCCATTCCCGGGGGAAGGGGGGGGGGTTGAGAAAGAAAAAAAAAGCAGCAAGTTCAAAACAGTAATCACGCATAATGCTAAAGATATAACGAAGTTATGCAAACCTTTGAAGTTATGCAAATCTCTACGAAAGGTATGAATGCTGGCATTTCCCGGCACTGAGCGATTTCTATGCTGCGGTACACAGCACATTCGAATACTTTTTGGTTTTGCGTTCTCAATCCCCACGTTTCCGAACGCTCCGGCTGCCTTCGCCCGGGACGCCGATCATCTACAAACAGCTTCGGAAAAAAGGCGCGCGGCGGCGCCACCGTTGCTGGAAAGTGCGAATAGAGCGCATAAAGCGGGCCGCCCTGGAAGCAGGCACCAAAATGGCTGCCGCCGTGCGTCAGTGTCATTACTCTTAAGCGTAGCTTATTTAGTGGTTTTATTTCCCCCTATTATTATCTCCGCTCCCTTCCCTTGGAACAAGCGGGCGATTAGACGCTTCCACACCCCAACAGCACGAGGCGCCGGTTTGACATTGGCTGAGCTTGAAGGTCAGATCGATGCTACGAGGAATGAGATGTTTGCCGAGTTTTTACCTTGAGTAATAGAGCTTTCAATCTGAAAAAAAAGCGCTTTAACCACTTTGTTGAAGCCACGGGATGCTCGAGCTCTACCCGGTCTCACTATAGATATTATTCACATAAACGTTTAGCGGGTGATTTCTTCTTTTGTCAAACCTGAAGACCGCCATTACAGTGCCCGCCGTGTCTGTGCAGGCAAAAAAAAAAAAGGGCAAGTCTCGTGCCCCGCGCGGGGTACAAGATCTAGCCCCCTCGCGGTGGCTCCTGCCCCGCAGAAGTGACGTCAAACTAAACTAGTCACGTGACTTCCTGTGACGTCACAATTTTTTTTTGCACATTTGAAGGTATTGACGGCGTGTGTTGCTCCATGTGGGATTCTGGCCTTGGCTCTAACCGCAAGCCTGCGCAACGTTACGTCCTTATCGCCTTGCACAGCGGCTGCCTCACGGCGCTTTTTTCTTGTTGGGAGAATTGTTTGCAATTATTTATTGAGCATTTTTCGTGAACTTGCTGCTGCTAGTCTTGGTAAGCTTAACGCATCCTAATTTGGCAAGCTGCTTCGCCCCGCTTTTTTCCGTGCTCCTTTTGTTGCCGTTAAATATGTTGCTAGCGTCATATTGTCTTGCAGTTCGCGTGCCATCGGCTTTATGCTCCTGCATTCGTTGTCTACTTGTTCCGATCGCTACTTGCATTCCAAGCCTTGTATTTTGATTCTGGCGTAAAACGTGCGGATCAGTTTTCCAGCGCTTTGCCCCGTGGCTAACGAGGTAGCCGAATTTGATGACGTGATAACGCGAGCGACGCAGTGCCAGCGGCGTCAGTGTGTGCACGAATCAAGTATCGTCAGGTAGCGCAGGGCATCGTCGAACGCAATCCGTCGTCGCATGTAGCCTGTTCTGCAATTTTTCTCGCGGGGCACTGCAAGAAACCTTACTACCCCGCGGAAACGATCCATGCACGCTGCATGCAGGGAGCGCAGCTCCACTTTCGTGGGTGGCCTGGTGAATGGGAGAGCCCAGGAGCCTCCCGTCCATGGGCAGCATGGTGCTCAGCTATCGCTGAAACCAGCCGCTCACTGGCTGGCTTCCTGTGCAAGGAGGCGCAAGCTCCAAATGTGCAAGTTCGGGAGAAGTCAAGCCTTGATAAGATCGCCGTTTGTGCCAAGCTTGACACTTGTGTTAAATAGTGCTTTCAAGTTTGGTGTGCTCAAGGTAAACAAGTGACTCTTGTTGTTCATCTATGTTTTTCGAATTTGTTGCTTCGAATAATACTATTGTGCTTTCATGATAGGCAAGACCTCAAATGAGCTACGAATGTTAAGCAATCTCTAGGCAGCCATTATTGAATGCACAGGAAACAACGTTTTGTCTACCTTGAAATTTTCTACATAGGGTTCGTGGAACTGCCAGCTAGCAAGTTTAATAAGAGGTTGTTATCTGCTCAATTATAGTAAATAGGTAGCAAGGGATAGATAGGATAGCCCTCCCTCCTCACCAGCTAATCGTCTGGCAGCGTCTCATAACTTCCTTCACAATTACCGCATGGATTTTATTTCCCTAACCTTTGCCCCACTGCCTTCTGGCTTCAACCCGGTTAGTCAACAAAACTTCATCCTGCATCTGTTCTGATTATGTATTTTGGTACGCTAGTTTTTTGTTTACTCGTGTTTGGCTTGGAAGTCAACACAACCAACAACAATACTTTCATGCCCACTCAGTTGGATGGCCAGTAATGGTGAGAGCTTCTCTCGAAGGCTTACAGTAGATTCACGAATTCTGATTGACTGTGACATCGATGTACCCATCCAGAGCACCCTGTGGAATTCAACTTGAGGTTAATACTTGTGTTCACAGCTGGTAATTGTCTGCTCTGTGAGGAGGATGAAGAGTAAAAGTTTCTAATTGCAAGGAGATATTTCATGTTCTTTTGCTTTTTAACCCTGTGCTGTGTAAAAAACTGTTGCGGCTAATTGATTAAGTGACTATGCTTAGTCGTAAGGGCCATAATACAGTGTCCCATATTTTGTTTGCAACGATGCATACCCAGCAGAGCTCAACTGCTAGAAAGCACAATCTCTGGTGGTGGTAATTAGCTTGAAAAAAAAAAAGGGCACTGAAACTATTTTTTAAGCTAACAAGCCTGAAAAACAGTTTATGGAGCACATCTACAAGGGAATGGTTCTTGTACAGCTTGACATTACCCTCTCCTGATAGTACCTAATACCTTGTGCAGGAACTGGAACCAAGGACACCTAGTTTGTGAATATTGCAGTACAGCTGAAAGCTGTATGTATCGTGGAAGGCTTCAACAATAAAATGACTCTAATGAACGTACTTCTGCTTTGGTGTCAATGGGCAGCATGTGAGCATTGATCCGTGCTTCGCTGTTGACATTTTTGCTACACAAAAACAGGCTTGATCAGGCACTGTAGCAAGTCTTCATGAAAAAACACGGGAAAGAAACTGGACAAAAAAGCTGCGAACACATGGACACTGTTCATCACAGCACCTACCTTTCCTTGTACTTCAGTACTGTTATTGTCGCTGTATTTTTCCGCAAAATATAAATCAACTCTCCAAGATTCACACCTTCAGACAGAAAGCAAACATGGTGTTTGTCAATGACAAGTGATTCTACCAAACTTCCGTGGCTGTGAAAAAAGTCAGTGAGTAGCTCTACTTTCTCTGCACAGTCTGTGGTGTGAAGTTCCTTTTCCTAACAAAACACAAGGGTTTCTTGGCACAATACACAGAAAAAATGCCAAATAAGCAAGTGATGCCTTCTAGCACTACACTACAGTCCTGCAGGAAAGCCAAACAACCAAGTGCTCTTTTTGCTTGAGTGCAAAGCTCTGCAGAGAAGCCAAGAAAGATTCCTTTTTTGTTGACACCAAAGCTCTGCTGGAAAGCCAAAACGTGTTGCTTCTGTCACTGCTGATTTGCTGTAAGACGGGCTTGTGAATGTATTGCAGTAAGGCATTTGTTGTGTACATGTCCTTCATACCTAGATAGATATGACAGGCTGGCTGTGTAACAAAAACGTCAAGTGAGGTAACAACCAAATGTTTTATGTAAAATGTTAGAATACTGTTTGTTATAAATAGCAATTAATGGTTTTGACAGTAGTTAAGTGGCCTGTTGGAAATCATAGGCTAAAACTAAACAAAAGCAATGTTTCATACAGCTGCAATCGTGTCAAATAGCAAAAGAATGGTTTGGGCCCTAAATTCAGCAGGCATGTTCCAGCTGGGAATGTGTTGGTAGAGCACAACAATAATAAAGGCATGGGGAAAAAGGTTGAGCTTAGTTGAGTTACCCCCAAAGTATTGGTAGACAGTTAGAATGCTTACAAAAATTTATAAATATTTTGGACACATTGAAACAATAGGGGAAACTTCACTTGCCCTGGTTTTAAGTTTATTAGTACTGAGCTTAATGCACCCCACACAACACCATTGAAGAATGTTACACCTGCATGAACACAGCAGCATTTAAGGTATAACAGTTTTATTTGAGCAGAGGTAAATAAGAGAATATTTCATAATCAATCCATTTATACGTAAATTAGAAAAAGTAGGGTTTTTGAAGTGAAGCTCGGAAGCATGCTAAATGAAAGGGACGAATGGCGAGTTGTTACTAATCACAAATTTCAACTCAACCACCTTGCCAGAAACAAACCCCTTCTATGGAGGGAGTGTGTGTAATCTCAAGATTTTTTAAAGAAAAGTTTGTGAATGCACTGTACACGTAGGCCAGAAGGTATTTCGACACCCCAGCCGAGGACTCAGAGTCATCAGCGGTCTTTTCTGCTGTTTTGATGATCAAGGGCTGTTTGTTCAGGAACCACCCCCTTTTCTCCCTTTGGCCACCATCTTTCTCAGTCACTGCATTCATGTGCTTGCTGTGGGAGCTAGCAAACATGAGGACCACCTGTAAGCAGGATTACCTCAGGCTCGCACAATTGCTGGACAGGCTAAACAATGCTTTCAAGATCCCCAACTGTGAGCTTGCACTTTTTTTTTGCGAAAAAAACAAAGACATCTAGATAGGCCTTTGAGAGCTGTCTGAAATCACAAAAGTGAGTATTTTGTGCCCAAACTGGCCAGCTAACCTCACTAGTCGACCCACACGTTGAATGCCTCGCATAAAAATCAAGAGACTCACTGCATTGGCTTATTGCATGGCATTGTGTGGGTGGGCTTCTGGTTTCCACCTATGAAGCCTGTTGGTTGTGTTACTGTCCAGTCCTGCTGTCAAACTTCTTTTGAGACTTGCACTGCCCTGGAGTGTACCACCGTGGATTCCTTGGAATTTATGTTGGCCATGAAAAATCCTAGTAAATCGTTACAAGCCCCTGAAGCTGGCTGGCAAGTGGGCATTTGTTTAGCGACCACTGTTTAGGGGCACAGTAGGCAGGCTGTTACAGAGGCTACGAAGAAAAAATACAAGGTTCGTTCATTAAAAAGACTTCTTTGCCCAAAAAACAAATGACATCAATTTTATTGTAAACTTCAAACAAATAAGATAGTACAGAAAATGTGTAGAGCAGTGGAAGTTCCATACACACTTTCCAGCTATTTCTCTATGACATCACAGAATCTTGTTTGTGCAATTGACAGCCACCAACATAACCCACCGCAAAAAAAGCATAACCGCAATTTCAGTGGGGCCTCCATTCCGTTTGATCGTATCACTTGAGTGCTAACGTACATTTAACACACAGATAACTGCATTTACAGTGCACGTCCATATGACGTCACTCGTGCCCATATTACATCAATGCAGTTTGAAATTGGGATGTTTTTCACCGTTTCTTTTGGTTAAACTCGCACCATTACAGCCTTGACATTTGCCTATCAATTACATTTGCAGCGTGCTTGCTGCTCATACCCATGGACACAAACCATCCGCTGAGGCTTTCACGTTCCAGGCACATTTTCAGATTCTCTTTGACGTTGACTATTGAGCCTGCGTAGAACCCATGGGTTTTCATATGCTGGAGACATGATGGTCGGCCAAGTGTATACCCTTCCTGTTACCGTCTGTACAGCTTCTTCTCTGACCCCATCGGCTGGGTGTCCTGAATTAAGTCCCTTTGCATGAGGGGAATCGGTAAAATCTGGCCAACATAGCCACATATACAGAGACGTGAAGGTTACGCCAATGCAGCAGCTATGGCATGAAGCGCCTGGCTAGTGTACCTTTTGGAGGACCCAGTTCCTAATTTGTCGTAGCATCATGTGTGTGCCAATGTGAGGAGCTGAATGCATGATGGAAACTACCCAGCCACAATCTGGGCCACGGGATACGAGACTGCCAATGTTCTCACTCTTTCACATCCTTTGTATCGAAGATGTATTTCTGCCACATTTTACTGTAGTGAAATGGCTCACCACTACAGCTGCAATAATTTCTTCTGAAAAATCTTTTCAAGCGCTGAATACCATGCATTTATGATGCAAGCTCATGATCACCAGACTTTTCCGCGCCCAAAACGTATTTCGGGTAAACAATTTTAAGCCACAATTCAATCCACTCGAAAATATATACAAAAAACGCGACAAAACTGCCGATTTTCGGGTCTTTTTTGCTAATCTCCTTAAAGGGGAAACTACTGTGCTGGGTTGTACGCGGTATATGTGTGGGAACACCAATGATTACCTTTTCTAGCTATCCGTGGTTTGCACTTGTAATGCGCACATGCGACCAGTGAAATATCAGTGGCCGCGTCTAGCCTACGTCCCGCGCTGCTGTCATTTTGAAAACACACCGCGATTTTAGGCCACCCATTTAAGCATTCTGAACTTGCCGTGGTGCAAACTGTTGATAGCAGATGCCGCCGCGCGGACATGCCGCAGCAGGCTCACATAATCACGCTCGGACGGTGTCTTTTCTTGCGTGGGACGTGGGTTGTTCGAACGGGGCCACTCGGCTGCGCGATGTCGTAGATCTAACGCAGGTACCATCGGCATACAGCAGGCGGTCACAGGTCAGCATTCCTCGAGAGCGGATTTCGCTACCGTGTGGAAAGGCTGGCTTGGTCCCCGCATACGTTCTCGCACATTCTGATAGTGCTTCTAACTCTATCAACTCTGCTTCATCTACGTTGTCGATCCAAGAAATTCAGGCATTCAGGAGGGCTTTCGGCACTTTCGGATACGCCATACCGCCAGCAGCGGCAGCATCGGCGGCTTCCGCAAGAACGAACAAAAAAATTCTTTTATAAAACTTCTAGCAGATGAGTGGCTTCCTAATTTTTTATTAAAATGTAAAAAAATGTGCTTTTGGTATTCTACTACGCAATATAATAACAATTGCTGTTAATATGACGTCACTATGACGTATTTACGACGTCACGCGGGGCAGGAGCCGTTGCGAGGGGGCTAGATCTCGTGCCCCGCGCGGGGTTCCAGACGCTGCCAAAAAAAAAAAGACAATCAGGTCCCGGCGTCCATTGTGTGCGCCTTTATCACCTGATTAATGGCCGTGACGTCAATAAATATGCATAACCGCAGTGACATTGTGTGGTGACAGTCGATTTGCCCTTGAGAGCTCCACATCAGCAGCGGAGAATGGAGCCGCGGTTGGAAAATAAAGCGCGACGACGCACGAAATGCCTGCGCTGAAGCGCAGTTGCCTGAGAACACCGATATCGACATAGGTGCACCCGCACCTTGCGCACGGCAGAGCCGTTCAGTACAAAACCCAAACAACGCTTCCGAAAACATCGCGAGTGTTCAAGCGCACAACGATTGAGATAAAACGGTAGCGTAGCAGTGAGTGCATTGTTGGCTGGGAGACTAGCGACATTAATCGGCAAGTGGCCGAGCGGCCGACGGGGTGGCTGAGCAATCTGAGCCGAGTGCTGAGCAATCTGACCGGTACCAAAGCACGGCAGCTGGCAATCAGCTGCCGACAACTTCACTCGTGTCTGCGCGATACAGTAGCTGACGTCGAGGTTATGCTTTTGAGCTCGGTACTGCGGCTGCTGCTGTCCGGACAAATGTTGCCGCACCACAGCACTACTACGGCGCCTTTGAGCCACTGCCAACTTGTGCTCACTCGTAAGAAAGTTGGGGTTGAATTGCAGTGCAATGTAAAGACGGATGAACCAACAGCTACTCTCTCTAAGTAACCAACGTTAACGCGGCACACCCTTCGTTACGGAATCACTCGAACATGCCTTGTACGACGGGACGCGCAGGAACCGGCACTGTAGTCACTAGAAATTGAGCTATGCCATAAGGGTCAGTTCTGCATCAATTCTGTGAACAAAGCTTCCTGTTTCTTGCTTTTAAAGTTTTTAAACTTTTTAACTGCTTTTTTAACCAGTGTATGCGTTCTTACTTCGCCTTGTATTTCGTGATATGCTTGTATGAACAAATTCTTCTGAAGTGTACATATTGGTTGTGAACAAATGTTTCGAGTGTCTGAAAATAATCGTGCGTTTTTTGTTTCCTCTAAAGAAAGACAATTTTTTCTTGAAATTTCCCAGTGTTGTTGCGTATGCTGACATATAGGGGTGGCGAGGCTCGTCAAGCAGTCGTTAATGACTGCTTTTTTCTTGCCATCCTCAGTTTTTTTTTTGCCTCTAAAAAAACTGGAATAAAGTGATTGAATGATTGATATATTTATTGAACGGCGTGTGGGTGTCGCTGCAGAGAGGAAAAGCGGTCGAAAAATTCCCCCGCATTTCCCCGAGGGGGAGAATGTGAAAGTGCGAATGCACGGTTGTCGGCCCGCTTGCGGCGCTTGCGCTCGGCCCCCGCAGCCCACCGCCTCGCCGCCTTCTCTTCCATCTCTTCCATCAGGTTTGTAGTATCACGTGTACACCACGCAGTTATCAAGCCGCTATAACGCCGCTGAGTCGCCAACGCACGCCGCTGACGACGTAGTTTGAGTGCGTTAAAGATATAAGGCGCGTTCTGACACCGATATCAGCGTCGCGTCCGTGGCTTATTCGGTAGAGCGTCGGGCTGCGGCCCGCAAAGTCCTCGGATCGAAACCTGGCGCCGGATGCTGTTTCTTTCTTAAATATGGAGGAGCACTGCGGACGCCGGCGGTGGATGGTTTGGGGTCGCTTATAAAGAGCATTCGCTCTTAAAAACAGCACCTGACCCCTGACTGCACGCCGGTCGACCGTTGCGCACCCTGCGTGCACCTTACGGCGCACACCGCGTTTGCTATTGAGGTATCATTATAATCACATTAATGTTCTAATAAAGTTTATTAAATAATTTTTGTTTGATTACTTTTCTTGTCTGAATAATTTTTCTAGCAATTAAAGTGACAAATAAGGGTCGCCTCCTTGCGCGCCGCTTATAGCTGCGGTCGTCTGCACTCTGCGGTGAGCAGACGATCATCGGCGTCAACAGTACTGTTCAGAGTTACTCAATATATATCCAGTAACTCTGGTTCACAGTACAAACATTCCCAAATAAATTTATTCAGACACAATAAAGGATGCAAAACAAGTAGTATTGTCAGGTGAATGTATCAAAACAACTATTCAGTATTTAGAAAAATATCTCAGTAGCAATAAGAACAGTTCACCGAGAGTTTCCCGTCAACCAGTGTGCTGTCTGCCTAAGGCCATCGCCGAAAGGACCTCTCTGAAGGCCTCGGACGGCAGACAAGCCCAATTTCCAGGGACCATACGTGCATAGGGCTTCATAGTAATATATGCTTGAGGGAAATCTGGCGCCACTATCTAGGCGAGCCGCGCTTCAGCGAGCATTCAGCCATGTGCCGGGCAGGCACGTTCCACGTGTCCTTGGCATGGCTCATGAGCAGGCTATAGAAAGATTCCTCTGGCTGCAATAAAGCAACAGTATTACCGTAGAAGATTATTCATATTTGCTTTGTTATTATAAAATTGAAGCTCCAGAAAGATTTATTTGTCTGGCATTATTTAAAGGTCCATGCACGATGAACAAGCAAAATATATTACTCTTTATTTGTTGATTTTGGCTTCGAGAAAAAAACAGAAGCCTTGTGGCTAGCCTACCTAGTTATAAGTAGGCTAGGTACGTCGCTTGCTATGATGGCGGTGCCCACGACGGCCCGCGATTGCAGCGTCAGATTTCCCTCTCGATAGGCGATAATTGGAACTCTTTAAATCATTTTCCTGACTGAACTGCTGCTCGGTTAGCGCTCAAACTTCACACGAAGGTCGCATTTTGCGGTCTATTTTGTTTGACACTGGGACAACGACGGTACTTACCTGTTTATCCTGAAAATAAATTAAAACAATTTTCACCTATGGAAAATGGCGGCCGATTTGGACGTGCGAGCCAGTGCAAGCTGACCTTGAAACGGAGGCGCCACTTGGGGCATGTAGAGTGAAACAGACGATGGGGATTCACGCTCCTTCAACGGCAGGAAGGAGCCAAATAAGGTAGCAGACAATCAGAAAATGCCAAAGCAGGTTTTCTGATCGTCTGCTACACCTCATTTGGCTCCTTCGAAGGCAGGAAGGAGCCAAATGAGGTAGCAGACGATCGGACAATGTGCAAGATGGGTGAGGAAACAAATCCAACGTTTATTGGCAGTGATTAACCGTGGGAACATTTTATTATGATTGGTATCAGCTGTTATAATGCAACTATTTGGGATCATCGAGAACTAGGGGCGAAAGAGATTTTATAATCGCCTGCTACCTCACTCAGCTCCTTCCTACCATGAATCCCCATCGTCCGTTTCACTCTCCACACCCCAGGTGGCGCTATCGTTCCAACATCAGCTCGGTGTCGTTTGAAGTTCGAGAAGCGCAGAGTAAAATATGTTTTGAGAGGAGGCTGAAAGCAATGGATCAACGCAGGTGGACAGGTTAAGTTTTTAGGTACCTATACATTAAAAGCGTGGACACGTAGTGGCTAAGGAAGACTAGAAGGCTAACGATGAAATACGGAATGAACAGTGGAGAATCCAAGACAGCCAAGATAACAAAAAAGAGGCAAGGCAGATAGAAACGAATAAATGGAGAGAAAAAATAGAAGCTAAAACTTCGTTAGCGATGTACAGGGCTGGGAAATTAGACATCATGAAGGAAAACTTCTGCGATAATTCCATAGGCAGTGCTTTCCTTTCTGTGGCTAGAGCAGGTTTCTTACGAACTAAGAGCTTTGTGGGGAAGTATGCACAAAATGATGGAGTATGCGTGGTCTGCGGAAAAGAAACAAACTATGCGGCACATAGTGTTAGAATGCGAGGGTATCCATCCAAATCTACATGAGAGAAATATTCGGCTTCCAGAAGCCCTTGGATTTAAGGGTAGCACAGAGGCAGTTATCTTAAAGGCTGTCGAGGCGACGAAAAAGAGATTAGAATGCTGGTGGACGAAAAGAAGAGAGGGGAATATTGCCTAGGAAAGTTACCACCTGTAACAGAAAAAATAAATATTTTGTGCCTAATAAGTTTTTGTGCCGGCCCTAAGAGCACCGCTAGTATTAAACGAAGGGTGTAATATATTTATAGGTATATTAATTTCTTTTTAGTTTTTTCTTTGGTAAGATGACGCGTCATCACCCCGCTACAAAGGGGATACCACTATAAATCATCAATAATCATCATCATCAGCCTGCACTGGCTGACACGTCCAAACCGACTGCCATTTTCCCATTAGCGAAAATGGGTTTTTATTTATTTACAAATTAAAAAGGCAAGTACCGTCGTTGTTACCGGTGTCAAACAAAATAGACCACAAAATGCGACCTTCGTGTGAAGTTTGAGCACGAACCGAGCAGCGGTTCGCCCAGGAAAACATTTTAGTGTTCCGATTATCGTCGTAACACCCTGTTGGTATAAAACTATGCACAGCGCCATGGCGGAGCACGCACATGGTGGCCGGCATGCACGCCGCGCCAGTGATTACAACCTATACGCAGCAGAGAGGCGACGCTGTATACCTGAGCCGGAGGCGGCGGGGGTGGTGGGGGAGCTTGGAGACCGAGAGACGCCCTGCGCTGATTCACGGCTTCCGACGGGCCGGCAGCTGCGTCGTCGCCAGGTTTGGGCAACGGGATCGCCAGCTTGTTCAGGTCCAACGCCGGGAGGTTGGGCGGCAGGGACCACACCCTATCCACATGCTGCAGGGAACAGGAGGATGATGATGATGAAGGAGAAAAACGCAACAACTCCAAGTGTGAAATGTCGGATGATGCGTAAGCAAGCTGCTCTGCTGCACACCGATGCCTTCTAAAGTCGGCTTCACTACTTCACACTTGCATTGCTAGGAAGCCACCCCTCCAGGGGACATATAAGCAATCGTATATAAAAGAGTAAGACCCCATTTATTAACAGCGGAGCTGTTGTACAAGCCGTAAGGTTGGTGGTGCAGGGAAAAAAAACCCAATAAAATGCGGAGCGCTCGTGAGCGCGTGCCTCGCGCTGACCGCCGAGCGTTCCGGGCATGCGCAATGGCTTTAGCAACAACAACAACAACAAAAAACACCCAGCGCTGTCTGACGACATCGGTGCATATGACGATAAAACTACTTACTAGCACAGTGCAAAGCAACGAAGGAATATGTAAAAAAGCCATTTCAAGCTTGCACA
>NW_027526225.1:118681550-118779952 GCF_048455015.1 Haemaphysalis longicornis
CCAACTCGCCCAACAATCCATTTTATTAAGGAAACAGACAGGGTGTCCCAGCTATCATGAACGAAGATTTTAAAAAAGAGCAATGGCGTTACTCGAAGGAAAGCTAGTGCGTAATGTTTGCACTACTGTGGAGAAGCGTGCAGTAATTTTTTCGTTAATGATACTTAACTAATTAATTGCAATTAATTATCTAACTCGAGAAGTACTGTAACTAATCCCTGAAGTGTCAATGAGGCACTTGTATACGTACCCACGAGGGGAATCTAAGTGCGGTATTTTCAGCGACGACCTAATTGGGTACTCATTTATTCTGACTGATAAAGAAAACCCGCGAAATATGAAAAATACCACGTGACGGAGCTTCCGTGCGCATTGTAAAGCAGCGTCCCCAAATAAGCTGATTGAAATCAACTGCTTCGCCTGTCACCCGCCTGAAGAGACAGGGCATCACCTTGATAATGGCATACATGGAAGGAGCAACAGGAGCAAGATTCGCGGGGCGCGTGTGCCGATAAAGCACAAACTCGGTCGCAATTTCATTCTATCTTTCTTTTGTTTATCTCATTCTGGCTAACTCAGAGGCAGCCTGTTTGAGGGCATTGCTTTACGGTGCGCGCTAATGCGCCCCGAGGGGCCGTCACGGGGTATTTTTCATATTTCGTGAATTTTCTTTATCAGTCAGAATAAATGAGTACGCAATTAGTTCGTCGCTGAAAATAACCGCACTTAGATCCCCTCGTGGGTACGTATACAAGTGCCTCATTGACACTTCAGGGATTAGTACAGTACTTCTCGAGTTAGATAATTAATTGCAATTAATTAGTTAAGTATCATTAACGAAAAAATTACTGCACGCTTCTCCACAATACTGCAAACATTACGCACTAGCTTTTCTTCGAGTAACGCCATTGCTCTTTTTTTTAAATCTTGATGCATGATAGCTGGGACACCCTGTATACTCCTCGCTTCATCGTCGCCCTAAGCCGGTTTTTTTCTCCCTAAGGTACAAAAACGGACCCCGAAGAAAGGGTTCCGTACTCTAAAATACGTTATTGGGAAAGAGGTTGAATTCTGGAGAGGAGCAACTTTTTACGAAACATATTCCGTTGGGGCCCTGCTGATGTTACTGCCCGCTGTGGGATGGAAGCCAGTGCACTCTAAGTCACCGTAGGGCGTCTTCACCACAATGCTCCCGAATGACCAATCGAAGAGGCCTCTTGTGTAAATTTTACGACTGACGTGCCCGATAATCACATTTCAGTGAAAAGGGGCATCTGCGCAGGGACATTACGCAATGCAAAACGCCATTCAGGCCTTGCGTGTTGTCCTCCGCACATGTACTTCTTTTAGTCAAATCATATGTTGGGCTTCGTTATTCGCCGAGTTTGCGCACTTGGTCACTTAAAGAGACTCTGCAACCCTTCTGATAAACGCGTTCACTCTTCCCTTCGCGTCTGGAATCACTGCGAAAACTACAGTTATCGACAGCAAGGAGCGGCGCTGCGCGATTGGCTCGTCGCAGCAGATAGATAGATAGATAGATTATTGCAAATCATAGCGGTGCAAGGGTTTCCTTGCCTTCCTAAGCACGCAGTGCTTGTGGGAAAACAGGCAGAACAGCAGCACCCGACCAGACGGGCAGTAGAGGTATTTTTTTGGAAAGGGAACAAAGTACAAAAAACGTAAAAAAAAGATCGCGATGACAAGCAGCCTTTGACGTTTAGTCAAACCCGGCTATAACGAACCCGGATAGAGCGAATTATGCTATATATCGAACAAAAATAATTCAGTTACAGAAATACATGGGAAACATATTCCTTATAACGAAGTTCACTTCCGATATATCGAACTGTGGGCGCCTAGAATGGCCGCTGAAATGCATGATCTCGGAGTGGCGATTGAGATGAGGATTGGCCGCGACCACGGAGCAAGGGCCGCGACTGAGACATTGCGCCTCACACGGAGCGATGTGACGCCCAATACTTTCCGGAACTGTTTCCGATGCGCGGGACTAGCGACGGAACCCGCCCAGTCAGTGAGTCCGGACCAAGACAGCAGCATCGGCGAACTGTGGGAAGAGCTCAACAACGTTCCCGATGATGTCGCCAGTGAAATCCGTCCGACGCTTATAATGAAGCGCTTTCGGCAGACTATGTGCTCCGCCAATGCTTGGATTTTTGAGGACGCGGACTCGAACTGGTGGAAACAATGTTTCGTGTAGAGAATGCTATGCTAGTTGAAGCCGCCAAAACGAAAGTGAAAACAAAAATCACTGTTTTTTTGCAACGTGGGCAGTTAAGGTGGAAAGTAGCTTTGATACTTGCAATAAATGGAATATTTTGGTCTGGTAATGGCTTCTGTACTGTGTTCGTTTTCTGCATACCTGGATGGCGGAGTTGGGGAGGGGGCAAGGGGCTCCTGGGGATTGCGAACTCGTAACAATGAGCTCGTTATAGGCGGGTTCGGCTATATCGAACTATTGGATATATCGAACTAATTCCGGTGCATATTGCAGTTCGCTATAAACGGGTTTGACTGTAAATGCGCCTTCCGTTTCTGCTTTTCTTTTGTAGCATTTTATTCTGAAGTGTCTATCCTAAGCGCTTATTCCTGCAACTGAAAGAAAGCCGACCAATAGCCGCTACACTGCTGTAATGACGTAATTTGAGCGCTCGAAGAACGCCGAGATCGGGAAAGAGAGAAAATTCTTTTGAGCAAGTTTTTAGTGATCTGATGGGCATAGAGCAAACATTTCTGGCTCAGGTACTTTGTGACCCTGATTTTTAAGTACTGACGTTTTTATTGACTACGTTCTGGAAACGCGGTCACAGTGATGTGGAGAGGGCGTAGCCTAGAGAGGAGGAGGGCAAGCGCAAAGCACGCATGCAGCAAGTTAAAAGAATGCGTGAACGATACGTACATATACGCAGAACTTTTCTAAGCTATTAAATCTTGTGGCAGTCTTTTACTTGTCAACATTGTTGAGCAAAACGAAAACATTAAGCATATTTGAGGCAGATATCAATGCATAGGAGATATTTTCATTGTAGTTTTGATTAAGAATGCATGGCTTGATTTTTGCGATGGAAAATAAAAAATACCCTGAAAAACAACAAGCGCTCGCGGTGACCTCTCCTGGCAGTGTTCCAGGTTCAAAAGTAACAAGAGGTTCCGGTAGATGGCGCGAGCAGTGGAACACTGCAAAAATGAATTGGCGTGAACGGGGATCTATGCATGGAGAAGTTCCATGAAACTCAGCCTCGCGATAAGGGAACGCCAACAACTCCGCTGTTAACATCAATGTTCGTAACGTCAAGTCCGTGAAGCTGGGTTAATACAGAGTTTTAGCAGTCCGTCCGCTCCGTCACGTACGTAGCTAGCGTGTTTACCGGGACCCGTCTGGGCACTTGGGCATTCGTCACGGTAGGGGGATTAGTTCCGCGCGCCTGCCTTCGCCATGTCCGCGCCTCCTCGCCCTTCCTCCTCGCCCTTCCGCGCGCGCAGGCGCAGACCGGTCCCAGTTAACCCGGTAACAACGTTACGAACGGAACGTAACAAACGGACGGACTGCTAAAACTGCTAAACTGCTAAAAACTCGTTACCGCGGCGGCCTTTTCGGTGCCATTCGTGTTGTCGCTGATGGTCCCTTTTCGCGTTTTGTGAGGCATCTACTGCTGTCGCCTTAATAACGGCGGGCACTCACGTATCCCCGCTGCTTGAACCAGCTGAGCCCGTAGAGCGGGACCTGGCAAAAGATGAACAGCAGCAGCATGTAGCCGGCAATGTCCACGTACAGCGGGAACGTGTAGCCCCGTAGAGTGGCTGGGTTTACGGTGATCAGGCCGGACAGGTAGCTCAGCTGCATACGGCGGACACGCAATCGTATAGCCATGCAACCGCGGTACCACGCGTAAAAATCAATAGAGAGTTTTAGCAGTCCGTCTGTTCCGTCGCGTACGTAGTTACCGTGTTGACCGGGACTCGTCTGGGCACTTGGGCATTCGTCGCGGTAGGGGGATTAGTTCCGCGGGCCGGCCTTCGCCATGTCCGCGCATTCGTCACGGAGGGGTGCGCCTCCTCGCCCTTCTGCGCATGTATGCGCAGTCGGGTCCCGGTCGACACGCTAACTACGTACACCGCGGAACATACGAACTGCTAAAACTCTCTAATGAAAGACTATACCGAAACAGGAGTCCGGATGCCCTGCCTGGGAAAGGAATAAAAGTATGCGGTAAAAACGCATAAAGAGTTCAGAAGTAGCGTGCAAAAGACCCTTGAAAGTCCTTCCAAAGCCTCTAATATTCGTAGAGTAGGGTAACACTAGTGTCACTAGATAAGGTATCAGAATACCGCCACTAAGGCACGCAAGTCAGTAGCGGTCATTTTGGTGTTCATCAGAGTTGCGAAATTACCGCTTGTATACGCCCTCGCCGCTAACTTCGACAGCGTCGTTTGTTAAAGGGGTCCTGAAATACCTTCCGCCGATGCGTGGATGTACATGTAACCAAATAAAGCAATGTATTAGCAATCTCCTCCCGCAAGAATTTTGTTGAAGCGATGAGTATTAGCTGAGAAATCGTTAATCAAAAAACGCGCATTATCGTCGCGCCGCGTTTCCTCCTCCTTTCAACTTACTCTCCGCTGTTGACGGCGAGCGAGCCTTCCCTCCCATGATGCTGCGCTCCTCGGCGGTGACGTACTTCCGCTATTTCGCTGCTCCCACAGCCGTCTGCTACGGGCAAGCTTTGTTGACACCATGAATTCCGCACTCCGCTCAAGGCTGGAAAAGCGAACGAAAAATCTGGCCCCATGTGTGCGGCGGCCTGGCCTTGCCCTTTCGCGGTGTACGTTGCTCCAGAACTTTGCTATCGGCGGCACGCGACTTTTTATCGGCGGCGAACTCGCAGCCGCACGGGCAGGATCCTGCGCTCGCTCCCTTGGATGCACAGCGCACTGTTTATCCAAAAAGCGCCGTATCAGATGTGGCCCCGCTGGTGCCGGGTCTTATTTTGTGGCGGTGGTAATTCCTGCCGGTGGCATGTGAAAAAGACATTTTGAACCGATACAGAACCCGATCACAAAACGCCAGTTCAGCTTGGGGCGACGCGTGGTGGAGAGCGGCAACGTTGGCAAAACATGCTCCTCCGCGGCTCTGAGCTTCCTCGCGCTGGAGCGAGCACCAATTCTTTGACAATATCAAACATCGGTTGCCCTGGCAACAAGGCACAAACCGCTCTAGAAGTCAGTTACCGTTGCGTGATCCCGGTTCAGCTTGGGGCCCCACCTCGCGGCATATGGGCACTGCAGGCATACTACTCACTCCCATTTGGAAGTGCGAGATGCGTTTGGCATTACAGGAGGCGATGGTGTGTGTGTTGTGGACGCCTTTGTTTCGCGATGAAATGCGACGTTGTGCTTCTGCGGGTGGATAGTGCTTCCCATGGTCTGGATTATCTTTCTCAAGCGGCGTACGACTCAACCTCGCATGGGGTATGTGCAGTGTGCGTGGCTAAAAGCCATCTCGGCTTGTGCGCCGGAGTTAAGTGACTTGCTGTTCGTCCCCGCAAACCGCGCGCGAGGTGAGTGCCGAATTTACGAGGGGCAGGAGGAGGCAACCCATCGTCTGTCAATCGCGGTTCGTACTTGCAACGCATGTTGTGACGTTGTGTTCGTTCGAAACGCATCTCTGGATTGTTTGGAAGTTGAATAAAATGTATGCGTCAAACCCGGGCATTCGGCTCAGGGCGTTCTCTGCGATTGCAAGAAAGAAGTGCCACGGGGCTTCAACACTTTCTTTATGGAACGTACTCAAGTAAGAGAATATTCATGTCGTGTTATGGCCCTGTCGCATTCAATACAAACGGTTAAGCGTTTGTTTACACTTGTTTCGTTTGTCGTAAAATGTCCAAGCACTCCGGCACTCCGCTGGCAGATCAGCCGGCGAGCCGACGCTGAGCAGACGACTCATCTCTTTGCCGGAAGTGCGTGAAAAAGCCGCCCAATAGCAGGATGTCTAGCTCATGACGAACATCTGGGAATCGATGATGTAGACATGTGAAGATGGCGGCGTCCAAAAACACGAAGGAAAGGGTGAGAAAAAAGCGACCAACTTTGCAACAAAAGTGTGAGCTTTCCGCTGCGCGTAAAAGAGTAATACTTGGCACAGATGATGTTGACGACCCAATCTAACGATTGCGCTATACCCGGTTACAACTTAAGAACGGCACCTCGCACCTCATCACCGCAACCGGCTGTTCCTCCGCTCGGCGCAAAGAGTGCGTTACTGCGAATGTTTCTGGAAGCACAAAATAAAAGAACCCCCCAAAACAAAACAAGTAAACTTAATGTTCTTGGGATTTTAAAATTTCAATGTGAGATACATTACCACAACTACCGTGTATCAAAACGTAAAAATATTATAAAAAAAATGCCATTCCCAGTCAAAACCCGGTGCAAAAATGACAAAACAAAACATTATTAAAAAAAAAATAACAAAGTTCAGTTTACTTTTTATGGCTTACGTGTTGTATTTTACACACGCATGCATTATTCACTAGCTTTTAAATTACGATGTGTTAGCGTATAGTGGCCTCTTTGCTTCACGCATTGTATTTTTGTCCCCACATTTTACACCATCTCATTCTCCAACATGGACGTCTCGTACGAGGTCGATTTTTTGGCGGAGCATGACTACGCAGTACCACCTGCAGCCGCATTTGTTACCGTTTCTTCGACTCCAGATTCTTCGTCGCGTTTGCGGTCTGGGGCGAGTTCACCGCCCCCTCAGAGCCCATCAACGCCGAAGCATCTGTACAGGAAGAACTGCAGCGGCATTGTTCTTTGTAGCCACGTTCAGCAGACAGTTTTGAACGTCTACATGAAGCTGCGAGGGGAGCACCAGCACGTTGGCGTGAAAGAGACTTGCCGCAAGACAAGTGAGTACACCGGTGTCAGTTTTCGGAAGGTTTTGGACATCAAATCCAAAGCGAAGGCGACGGACGGGAAGCTGACAACACCTTCGCGGAAAAGGCCCGGAAGCGAGAACCGCAAACGCCGCACTGCGATGTATGACAGCTTCACTTTGTGCGCGCTGAGAAACATTGTGCACGACCTCTTCCGGCGCAACGAGCCTCCTACTGCACAGAAGATTGCGGAAGAATTTCGGAGGAGTGAGCATCTTCCCAGCCTTCGAACGTGGACCATCCGCCGCCTCCTGAATGACATCGGCTTCGTCTTCGAGAAACGCGAACGAAACTCGATGATGATCGAGCGTCAGGACGTGCTGATTTGGCGGCAGCGGTACCTTCGTCAGGTCGCTGAGTACAGGCAGCAGCACCGCAAGGTGTTCTACACAGACGAAACTTGGGTAAACGCTGGCCACACCGTGACGAAGGCTTGGAGGGACGATACAGTGAAAACGTCTGAGGACGCTTTCCTGCGTGGTTTGACGACTGGGCTCAAACAGCCATCCGGAAGAGGAGCGCGGCTGATAGTCACCCACATCGGCAACGAGGACGGCTTTGTTGACGGCTGTCTGTCCGTTTTCAAAGGAACGAAGTCGGGAGACTATCACGAGGAAATGGACGGCGAGCATTTCGAGGCTTGGTTTGACTCTGTTCTCCCTAAGCTGCCCCAGGGTAGTGTTGTCGTCATGGACAACGCGTCCTACCATTCCAGGCGGCTGGAGTCTGTCCCGACCATGTCCTCACGCAAGCCTGACATACTAGCCTGGCTGACATCAAAAGGTATCCCGTGTGATGCAACGATGACAAAGAAGCAGCTTCTTGAACTGGTGGCGCCAGTGAAAGACCAGTTTGTGAAGTTCAGGGTTGATGTCGCGGCAGAAAAGGCTGGGTGCGTCGTTCTGAGGTTGCCACCATACCACTGCGAGTTTAACCCCATCGAGCTGATCTGGGCGCAGATGAAAGGTGAAGTTGCTAGGCTGAACACTGACTTCAAGATTGACAGTGTGCGGAAGCTCCTCATCACAGCAGCTGAGAATGTTTCTCCAAGCAACTGGGCCAAGGCTGTTGAGCACGTCATTGGCATTGAGGACAAGTGCCGAGAGGCGCGTGGGTTCAGTGACCATGTGGACCAATCATCATCAGCCTTGGGGAGGAGGAAGACGACGACAGCTGTGGGAGTGCAGATGACGACCTCTCCGGCATCGAGCAAATGGAGTGAGGCTTACCATGCTGCAGTCTTCAGCTCCGAAGCTCCAAACGGCTCTTTTAAGAGCCCACCAAATGTTGAATAGCGGTCTGGCCTACAGCGAGCTTGCCACCTGTGTATCCTCCCACTATGTTTGCTTTATGCAGCAGAATTCAACTTCTTTTCTGGAACAATACCAAGGTTGTTTACATGGCTGGTCAACAATGTAGGGCTGAGGAACATGAAACATAAAACTAAGGGGGATGGTGACACAATCTTGCATTATTGAAAAGACAATCTTGTATTATTGAGGCAACGCTCTGTAACTTTATGCTCGGCTGCCTTCGCCTACCTATCTTTGTGGCCTCACGCTCAAATCTTTCCTTAAAATATTTTCATGCGGCCACGTCTGCAGTGTTGGTTTCAAGGTTTCCAGTGGTCTTGTTTACCTTTTCAACGAGTTGGGGTTTGTGAACAGCGTCAGGATTCGTTATCCGGCGATTGCTGGTCTTTCTTTCCACACGAGCCAAACTGATTAATATGGAGAAAGACACTAGTCCATGGTCAGAAAAAGACGTGTGACACCGCATCTAGCCACCCACTGCAAGAAGTCCCTGGTAACGCAGAAGCGGTCCAGGTGAGCTTGAGACGTGCCATGCCGCCATGTGTTGCGGGGCGGCACCCCACTGACGTCCCGGGTCCGCATGGATCCTATCACTGTCCCACAAAACGAACATTAGTGTACAAGCTGAGAGTGTCTGGCTCTGCTCTCCCTTGTCACTGACACTTTATGCAGTTAATATACCCTCACAAAGAAGAAATAAATTTCCTGTTACATTATGTGGTACTGTTTGTGGGGAAGCAAACAGGTCAGTACGAGCTTGCGCCTTGTCGGGGGAATGCACGCAAAGAAAACAGAAAAACTTCCCGCTCATTTTTACATCGACCAGGGAGAAACCACCATCTGCCCAAGCTTGCAGTCAACAATTTTAAGGAAGTCTCTTTTTTTATAAGAATGGCTGTTCTGCCTGCACGACTACATTTAGCAGGCTAATTTACTGTCGAACCAACAAATTTGTTGACGTTGCTACCATGTGTGCCCTACCTTTCTACAATACACTCTTCTGCCCTTGGAACGAATGCCAACATATTGCAACAATGCACAAGATAAGCTGAATACCACCAGGGCAAGGCTGTCAGATTAAGTTATCGGACTGCCTGAAACTTTCAGCGACAAACTTCAACGAGAGGACTGTGCCTCGCGGCAGTACAGAAATTTTTTTTAAATGGCTGCTACGATAAGTGGCTGCTGTACAAAATGTGCTCATGTCGTTTTGTTCTCTTTGCATCTAATTTGTGGCGTTGTGCCTGATGAATAGGAACCTTCTGCGCATAAGCTTGAAATTGTCTTGCAGCATTATGTGACCTGCAACCATATTTCTCGTTGTTTGCTGATTTTATTTCATTTGAAACTGCTGGCAATGAAGAGTTGCCGAGGTACTGAGGCAAAAAACGACTTGTATAACAATCTCACTAAGCCCCTTTGCACCGGAAGCATTTGGAAGTCCGGTATAAGGGAAATCACTGCAGTGTTCTAAGTGGCATCATATGCTACTTATGTGCTTGAATGGACTTCTCATGGCAGCGCCACGTATGGGATGTTGTGTTTTCACTGAGGATGTGTACTTTTAACTCTGACTACAGGTGTGCTTTTATGTGATTTCAAGTCAAAGCTTGCAGTGTAATTCAATGTATGTAATATGTAATTAAAAAATTACAATTTACGGTGCAGTTGCAATTTTTCAACACATCCCTGGCTTGGTGTCGTGTTGAATGGTATCAAAAAAGCAGCCGTTGCTATTTTTGTGCGTGTAGAGTACACTGCTTATAACGAAAGCATGTATAATAATCTCAGGCTCATTGTAAGACACGATAAAATGTGACTCATATTACGGGCATGGGGAGGTCATTGAATGCAACTTTGTTTTAATGTGATAAAGAGGACCGAGTTTCAAGTTTCAACATCTGGACTGTAAAGCATACTTCAGAGAGAAATGTCAGATATCGAGGTTCTTAGCAGTGCGTTATTGTGATAATGTGGAGGAAACATTGAACAAAACTGTGTACGGGCACTGTTAACGTCTTCATACACCTGTGGTAGTGCCCTAGTGGTAAATCCAGATGGAAGGCCTGCAGGGAATCACCTGTCGCACTCTGCATTCTGTTGTTCAGTGAAGCTCCATGTCAAAACCACACAACACGTTTTAGCCGAATTTAGTTTGGGGGGGCGGGGAGGAGGAGGAAGCGCCTGCTAAGGTTTCTGGGTTCTAACCTTTTCATATTTGTAAATTGGTACCTCAAGCTCGTGTCCATGATACCTCAAGCTCGTACGCATGAGTATGCCTGCCAGTGAGACTGTCTGCATCATGCCCTTGTTTTGGCACTTGAATTTGCGTAGAAGACACTACAACTTTTCATTCATAAACATTTCAGCGCAAAAGGGAATAAAAACAAATGCTGTTTATAAGTGGCGGCTCTCTAGCCAAATTATAAGTGTGAATAATTCACTCCCACATATAATTAAGAGAAAAGCAAACTTTTTTGCTATTTGGCCTGCGATTTCTTTGAGCTTGCCCCAGCAGATGTAAATTCAAGCAAATGGGCATAAAAGGGTGAGCTGTAACTATGACGCCAAAAATTTTTCCCTGTACAGGCATTTTCCCCAGTTTCGTAAAATGATACTCCAAATTCCGTGTGTTAGGGCGTATAAAAATCTGAAAGAAGTGATCGAAATAGCCTGTTATAACCTACATTGGCGTTGTCAAAATCGCAATTACCATGGCAGCTGCGAAAGAGCATTTTTCAGGAATGGAGAATTTACCATCCATTTCGAGACTCGATCAGAATCGCAAAAGCGCTTTTTCCCAAAAATGTGCAGCACCGTGAAGCACGGTTTTTACGCGCAGACACTTCATGGTCGCTTCCTGTAAACCGCAGGCTTTCTTGTCAAGACTGCGTAAAAAAACGCGTAACAGTGCTATATTAAGGACAGTCGTAGAAATGACGGCAGTGCTTAGACAATGCACATGTAAGGAGCAATAACCAGGAAGAGACAGTAATAAACTCACGCGTAATAATGAAGCAGAAGCGAAGCTATTTTTCACGCGTGATCTGAAAGGAGCAATTCTGTTATTTTTCTTTTCCTTTTTACAAACAACGCGCTACCCATGTGCACCTCCGATTGGCGTGGCTTTTGTGCACACATTACTAAACACAAGAGTGTTTGATGCAATTGTTATTAACCATCAGCATAATCTAAAAATCTGAAATCGTTCTCCGCGTCGTCGTCAAACACGCATAATGTTGCGTACCTCGCGAAATTAATGCTTCAGCACATCGAGTACTTCACGTACGCATAACTGCATCGATCTTTGTAACATGGTGAGTCATATAAATTAATGCCGCACTCGCTCTTTTACGTCCTATATTAAAACTTATTTGTTCATTCGTATGTCATAATTACGAAATCTCGCGCCGTTCACGAATAGGTGGGGTGAGGTGTGGACAATCGATCAGTTCTGAAATGAGAGACGCAAGATAAACAACCGATAGCAATCACCGCCAGCGCACGCACACATTAACCACACCGGACACGAGTCGTTTCCATGACTTTTAGGACTTAATCTGCCTATAAATTACTGCAGTGACGACAAACAAACTCGGTGAGAAAAGCAGATGATGTCACGAATTTAGCGCGATCCTCTTTCAAAACGCGCGCGCACTGACGTCACGGGTCCGGCGCTTCGGCGGAGTGATACACTACATGAGGTGGTGCCGTTCGTAAGTTGTAACCGGGTATAGTCAATTTAGTGTGCTCAAAACGCCTTTCAGGGCCCCTTTAACAACACTGCCGAAGGTGCAGCAAAACGGCATCTCCGGATGTACTTGCGCTGCTGAAATTCTGCTACACGCGTTACCTTTGATTCGCGTTCGGAACGACGTCAGTCGCGCGCAGCCGCAGAGCTGGGAGGAAAAGCTTAGCCTGCCAGAGTTGACCGGCTAAAACGCATAAACAACAAAATGGCGGCGCCCATGAAGCGTCGCAGTGTAAACAAATGTCATGTAATGCGAACAGACCAATGATCATGGCGGCGGCACAAAACAATAGGAGAAAAGAGTGCCGATACTCTGAAACCTTGATTGATTGATTGTAGGGTTTAACGCACCGACGCAACGGAGGCGATGAGGCGCGCCGTAGTGGAGGGCTCCGGATTAATTTTGACCACCTGGGGATCTTTAACGTGCGCCGAAATCTCGCACACACGGGCGTTTTTGCTTTTCGCCTCCATCAACTCTGAAACCTTATCTTGCGGTACTAGCTAACACAATTAAGGCGACGTGTGGTTGTTTTTAAAGTCGCAGTACGTAGGAAACAATGAGCGCTTCCCCTACAACTACTTAAATGTGCTTTTCAAACTTAGAGAGGAAGGAGGATGTTGAATGGAGCCTGAGGGGACGTTAAGTGGCGCAAAGCCGGGTTTTCTACCCTACACTGAAAGACTTTCGCCCACCTCGGGTTGTTTAACGCGTGTTCCGAAATCCCGCATCCCCCGAGCTCGAGTGCCAACCATTCCAAAAGTTAAGCAAGTCGAATTCGTGTACTATACGAGTCCAAACTAATGGAGGAAGTAGGTGATGTAGGCTTGGAAGTCATGGTTCGCAGTGTCCAGAAAGAGGCAACGTTCCAAGTCCTCCTTCCACGATGTCAAGCGTGTCACTGCGCCAGCAGGACGAATACTGCGAAAGAACACTTTAGCTTGAGATTCTCAGCTACATGCTCACCAAAAGCATAAGGGGAACCGTGAAGCTCCAGAGCACCTTGTAGATGATGGACGACGGCACCGTGTACATAAACTCGATGTCGAACAGCAGCCTCCTGGCAGCTGCAGGCAAGACATCAGCAATCATCATCATGCTTCTCGATGCATGCAGTCGAGTTGTTTCATCAATTATACACATCCGTAGAAACATCGCTACGCGTGTCGCTACTTACACGATCACAACTGCTCTAAAGCCATTTCCTTACCCTTCATAATGCCTTTATACTGTTATGCCGTTCGAAAGAGTAACGGTCGCGCAAGTGTGTACCGCCATTACAGGACTTTATTATTATTCTCGAGTGGAAAAGACTTACTGTAGCCCCATGAGTAGCAGATGACTTCGACGAACGCAACCACCACCAGGAAGGATCCAGCAAGGTGAGTCTCCATCACCCTCATGAAGAAGGGCCCGGTCTGCGCAAGTGTAGCAGTTACGGTACCGCTCGTCAGTACTCTTACAACAACAGCGATCCGTAAGCCGCCCGCATGGTCTGAGAAATATTACAAGAGGAAGAGGAAATCGGAGCGGTGTAGTTGGTGGAAAGCGGTTGAAACTCCTATAGTCCCTGAAAACTGCAGGCAGCATGAACAATGATGGCTCTAGCAGGTACCTTCAGCGTTTAAAAGTAAATCTTATTGGAGAGTAAACCAAGAATTCCTGATTGTAAGGTTAATGCGCCGACGCAACGCAGGCGATGAGGCGCGCCGTAGTGGAGGGCTCCGGATTAATTTTGACCACCCGGGGATCTTTAACGTGCGCCGAAATCTCGTATACACGGGCGTTTTTGTTGGTCCCCTCGATCAGAAAAGCGGCCGCCGCGGCCGGGAATCGAACCCGCGACCTCGTGCTCAGCAACGCAACGCCTTAGCCACTGAGCCACCGCGGCAGGTACCAAAAATTCCTGTTTTCTCTTTGCAGCAAAGGCCGTTTCGGTATTGTTCGTGTTGACGGTCACTTTTCGAGGTCGATAGGACATCGACGGATAGGAAATCGCGACACCGTTGTATCGGGCTATTTCGGCGAAGATAGAACTCTTGCCTCCCCTTGGCTCTGGGGAATTCGCTCGTAAAATCAAACCCTGCTGAGCAAACTAACGGTGAAGATCGAGACGGTGACGGAAGATAACCAATGGCACCGAAGAACTGCGCTCGCAGGGTAGCAATCGTCAAAGTGGGCCAATCGTTTGCTCCAGAGTTGTACCATCCAGCAATCTAACGGGTCGCACCGTCAGTAAAGAAAACAATGGTTGCTGCCGGGTTGTTAACTCACCGGAGTGCAGAGCGGTAGGCCAGCGAGAAAGGCCCCGATGCAGAACAGAAGCGTCAGTTCCACCCTGAAGTCCTTCAAGCCAGGAAACTGCTCCGTGATGGCCATGAGCACCGTGTGTATGAGGCAAACCTGGAGGAAAGACGTTCTAAGCACGTGCAGCCATTGTGGATGTTACGGTACTTTCGAGCATTACTGCGCTGCAAGAACACATATAGCGATCGTTTATAACGTTAAAAACCGTTTTTACGCGAGTTTGCACGACGCAGTTAGGGGAACTATAGCGAGCTTTAGCTGACCGTTTTTCACGGTCCGCTTTGCTCCGACAGAAAGCGGGAGCGCTATTGCGCATGCGTGGCGCGCTTGGCCGCGAACGGCATTGCCTTCGGTCGCGCTCAGCAGCCCGCCGGTATCAAAGCGGACCGCCGAAAACGGTCAGCTAAAACCCCACTATGGCACTATCACGCGAGGCGCGCCGAAACAGATTGGCTCTACCGGTATGTTTCCTTGTTGTCGATGGCGGAAAGCACTGCGCGCAGTCTCGCGTAGTTGCGTTGAATACTTCCGTTGCTCTGGGGTCTTCTGCAGGTTGTATGGCCTGGCGCGCATGCTGGCAACTATGTGTGTGCGCCGCTATGCCTGTGTCTGCGCGTCCTCGTTGCTAAGGCGACGTCGTATGCTCGGCCAGTTGCCGACAGATATCGCTAATCTCTTTTATCTCAATTGACGAGTGCGTCTTCAAAGCATTATTTGGCGTTTGTACTCAACAGCTCAGCCGTGGGCAAGGTGCTCGCGGGCCTGTGTCAATGCCGTGTTCGCAGGAACCTGCGCTGCAGGGAAGGCATTTCGTGCGTCGGGCCGCTTTCTTTCGCAAGCGCGGATCCATTCATTGCTGGTGATGCGCAGTTCTCAAGGGCATGTAGAGAATCACCATAAAATGTCACTCCGATTATTAACCACGATAGTCTTTCTTGGGCTACTTGAATATGAAAATTTTGTCTGTCTGTGTCTGTATCTGTCTGTATCTGTCCGTCTGTCTGTGTTTGTATCTGCCCGTCTGCCTGTGTCTGTCTGTCTGTCTCGCTGTCTGCCTGTCTGTCCGACCCTCGATTCGGCTGCCCGGTGAAAGTTAAAGTAGATGTTAAACGAGACGGTTATTTCCGCTACTCCATTTCGGAACATGTATACGCCACGGCCGAGAATCAGGTAATAACGGCGCAAACGCCGGACGCCGGGGCCATTTTTTTTTTTTCTGCGAGGTACGAACGCCTGCGCAGACCCGGCGGGCACTGTCATGGCGGTTTTCAAGTGTTGCCAAGAGAAAAAATCGCCCGCTAGATTTTTATGAAATGTGCCACAGCCGAGGCTCAAGGCCCGCTTTCTCACCGACGAGTTGAGGCCCAGGAGGAACATGCAGGCAAGGTAGATGAAGCTCCACATCTGCGGGAAGGCCATGTTGCTCAGCGCCTCGATGTAGGAAACAAAGGCCAGGCTTTGCACTGCGCCGAAGGCAAGTGCCAAGTTTGGTCTTATGTTCCGATTGGGAAAGATTACTTAAGGAGGACTCACCTGATCACATTCCTATCGGACTTACTAATTCATGACCCACGAAATGTTTTACAAATTCATAGAAATGTTCCTAACGCCATGGTTTGCTTCTTTTCGGAATATATCGCTTGCGTACTTGTGTACTGAGATAAAAGAAACGCATTTTGGTTTATCCAGTTCTCGCTAGATGGCGATAGCTGTAATAGCAAGTGAGAGTTTTATTTCTTCATTTAATGACAAAAGTTAGATATATCTTCAAAATAAGCAAACCAGTCCGTAGTGAACATTGATATGTATTTGTACAGCTTGTCGTATTGGTACACCATGGTTTTTAATTCCGTTGGTCATAAAGTAGTACGTTCCATAGAAATGTTAACAGGTGAAGATGCATTTACACCTTCAAAAATCAATTTTAAAAAATCTTAGTACTCGTCTTCACAGTTAATAATAATCCGATGTTTTCTCTCTTTTACTTGTGCATTGTCTGGTGTGTACGAATAATAGTGTAATTAGGAGGACTACGTCCCGAATGTTAGGCTTGTCGCTGGTGCCGAGGATAACTCGACTGAGTGCACGCCCAGCTCAGTAAAGAAGGCACTTCATGCAAAGCTGCTTCTAAACAATACTACACTGTTACTGGCTGGGTTGTACAAGCAAGAACCGTCTGCGGCAAGCTGGCTGCGCGGTATGATGGCGGGCCCTTTCGCAATCTGAGTGTACTTCCCAAGTGTTTAAAGACGACAGTTCGATCGAGAGGCTTGCCACCCACAAAGGACACAAGCAAAGCTTCTTCACAGGCTGCATGCACTGTTACTGGTCTGTGCAAGCAACGACCTTCAAAGGGCAATACAAAACATCGTGCGACAAGCGGCCTGGTATAAGCACCCACACACATTTTGCATTTGAGGTACTATTTCTTGGTGTGAGTCGGCAACACACGTTAACGGTGTTGGGCGCCTACAGAACGCCTAGATAACCACTGTGCATCCCAAGGCTGCTCTTACTCATCAACTCGCTACAATCTCTCCCTGCCTGTATCACCGCTACACTTCTCCCACGTATACCGCACTTGCCCGCCGGACCCAATCTCACCTTCGTCAAGCACCAGTTCGGGGAGAGTGACGTTTAGCGATGTGGACATGCTGCCCATGGCAGAGAAGAAGGCCGTGCTCGAGAATATGCCAGACACGAAATTGAGCATCACGTATAACCACGTGTCCCTGAAAGGAAAGCAACCACGTTTTTTTTTTTTTTTTGCCGTCTGTAACCTTTAAAGATGACGGTACGGGTGCAACACCAAGCGCGACATTCTTCCACTCCGTTAGAAATGTCGCAGCGTGAAAAGTGGAGCGGATACTGGGAAGCACCACCACACAGTTAGGTGCAGTTCTCCCCTTACCCTTTATTCAGAGTTGCATTGAAAGCGTACAGTGCGGCACCAGTTAAGTGCAGTGCACCCATTTCCCCCGAAAATCATTCGCAGTAGACCCAACGAGTCACACCACAGTTAGGCAAATTGAGGCAGCCCAAAAGGCTGTTCGCAGTGTCACTGAAGGTGGACGTCATTTCACTTCTTGTTACGTGCAACAAACCCCAGTCATCTTGTAGCCCCCAGAACATCACAGAATATCCTGAAAGCGCCACTCGGGATGAGCAGAGAACGATCCTCCCCCCTCCCTAGGGTCACCCCTCGCAGCAGCACTGTAACCGAACATTGGTTCACAGGTGGCCTACCCGAGAAAAAAATAAAGACAGGTGCACTAAGCGTGAAAGCTGTCAAGTACGGTTCATTGATTCGCTTGAGGGGCTGTGGCGAGCTCTCTTGACTATTTTCAGTACCAGCCTGGCTTTAGCGCCACAAGTAGTCATGAGCGGGCGCCGCGGACCCTGAACAGACGAAGGAAACAGAGACGCTCATGTGGACAGAGAGGATGGAAAAGAAGGGATCACTGGGAATCTATAAAGTAAGCAAACAAGAGACCCGGAAAGAGAACTTTTATGACAACAATAAAGGTAGTGCGTTGCTCTTTGAGGCGCGGGCTGGCTGCTTGAGAACTCGAACTTACAGGAGCAAATATTCGTCCCAGGATTAGACATGTGTGGGATGTGGCAGGGATAAAGAAACAATCGACCAAGTAGTAATAGAATGCCAAAAGATTCAGCCGGATAGAAGTGGGGGGAATGTCCTACTTCCTGAGGCACTGAGGTTCGCAGTTAATGGAAGCATTAACTGGTCAGCAGTAGGTAGGTATTACTAAGCAGCGGCTAGAGTATTGGTGGAAAAAAAAGCAGGGAAGTCGATAAAGTGTCATCCCAGCCCGGGGTAGCGGCAGGGCAGAATTAAAAAGAAATACGAGTGTAGGGTTTAAATTATTAGGATAGGCTAGATAGCGCATGCCGTCACCCCGATTCAAAGGGGAGGCCTCATCTAAAGAGACACTGGATTGAGCTTTCACTAAGTTGTGTTTTAAAGGCGTTAATTCGTGATTTTTGCTTATTTTGTATTATTGTGTGCTTATTTGACACCTCCGTGGCAACGACGCAGCGCAAAGGCCACCCCCAACACTTTGCATACGAGTAACGTGTGCCTGCGTGGCGCAATGGAATTGACATCAGCTTCGTAACAAGGGGGAGCCACGTTCGATCCCGAACAGGGGAAGCGGTTAGCTTTTCGAAACCTCGGCTTGGGTACGTGACGCTGCGTTACGCGTTAGCTACGACGACAAGCCGGGCCCTTAAGTGCTCCACAATGTGTACTTGCGTCGCTTGACCCGACCCCTCTTCACTTTCACTCCTACCCGCAGTGCAGTTGGAGTAAGTACGGGACCGCCACCCCACGGAGCCGGAGGAAACTATACAAGCAATCGCCTGGAACGCTATCAAGCCCGACGCAAGTCGAACAGCGGTGAACTTCGAGCAAGCTAAGGTGAAGTGGAAGTGTATCGAACTAAGCATGGAGATACGACAATTCAGCTCAGTTCGGGGGTAGGCCAAAAGTTGAGTAAACCCTCGAGGGACATGCTTCCAGTCAGACTGCGAAGATACATATCGGTTGTTTTGTAACAAAACCCGCGCTTTTCTAAATGCGCTTAAAGGGGCAACAACAAAGATGCATTCCCAGATATAAGTGCTCATAATAAACAAAACTGTACCAGTTCATTTCGTATGGTACGGAAACAACGCAAGTCATAGAATTTCAGATCGATTAGTGACACGGAGTAAGGAAGTGTTATGTAGATGTGTTAAGCATCGATGGCAAAGTGTAATCATTTGGTGGTCCTAATTCGTGAGAATATATGATACTTTCTAAGTGTCTGATTCTTGTATGGTATCCACTATAACGTATCGTTAGAACGGTGAATTCCGCCAGATATGGGTCAGATTTGGGGGGGGGGGGGGATAGTATAGTGATTGTTCGTAAGCATAAATATGATACATGCATAACTTCAAGCTAATCTTATCAATGTTCGATGTGTGTATTGTACGGAACGCTTGCGATTGCACTACTCACTGGAAGATGTCATTGTAGAAGTCGTTGTAGCTGGCCAAGACTGTGAGGCAACCCGTGGCGACGCAGAGGGACATGAGGGCTTGCTCGATCGCGTTCCGCCAGCACTGGTTACGAGAAGATATAAATTGTTGCCTGCTATTTAGTAGAGGTGTGAGCATTGTGAAATTTGCGGATCGATTGTGAGCATACAAAAAACTGATTTTACTGTCGGGTTTATAAGAGTAAATCGGTACACTCGGGAAGCAGTGGGTGTGAACACGAAAGAACAAACTGGGGTCAAATGCTATCTATATAGGGCGCTGGAAAATGTCTGGCTAGATTGATTTGCCACCCGGTATCGAGCGATTGGTTACGCGGGTACTTCCGTAACGTTTCTTCATTAGCAGACAATCACGTGAGACCGTGTAAGAAATCAGTCCCGCCGTAAGTTTTCCGCCCCCCCCTCCCCTCCACTATTTTTCCCTACAGCACGCCTTAGCGTTCTAGTGTTCACCAATAGAGGCGCTTTGATGATTTATTCTGGGGAGCCGAGGTTTTCGACTCCAGCATGTCTATGTCGATGCCATCTTGGATAATTGCAGTAGACCCTAGTATTCGCACAGCCCTATAATATACAGTGTAGCGAGATTAATGAACAGACGCGACAGGCCATCAAGCCATCGGGGTATGCTCCTCACCAGCATATACCATGAAAGATTATGTCCAATCCACACACGGGGATATGCCCTAAAGAGGTGTCAGGGAAGACGACGAGCCCCAAGAGGTGCATGCGCCAGAAAACGACCTTGGTGATCTCAACGCTCCCACCTGCGTTCCCATCGGCTTCGCCCTGCGAAAAAAATTCCTCAACCGGCTACCGGCGCGTCGGCTGTCTTCTTGACAATAGATTTGATCGTATAAAGTTCAGGAAAGGCCTGGGGAACATGACTCAGCTGTGAGATAAAGAATCAGCAATATTTTATGGGCACACAACCAGGAAAGAAAAACTCGATTGGTCTGGGCACTTCCGTGCACCAAAACATCTTGGTTTCCGAACTAAGGTTATACTAAAGCTATGGTTGGACGTCAGTTATAGTTGCAAAATACAAGCATAGAGGAAAGACAGCGCTTGCCTTGAACGTGAAGATATGTTGCCAGGTTGGCAGGAAAACGACCCCAACTCCCGTGTGGGCGCCGTCGAGAGACACCCCCTTCATGAGCAGCGCGAACAGCAGCAGGTACGGGCAGGTGGCCGTCACCAGTGCGATCTGTGGCGGAGTGAAAAATGCCAGTTAAGGAGATGCAACGTGTTTGCTTGTGTGAAAATGTAGCACAATAGCAGCGTGACTTGTACACCCCGCTACGATTAAACGCGCCACTACCGTGTGCGCGCGTGCTACAAGTTGGTGTAGTGTGGCGCAGTTCTCCAGTGCTTTGCCGGAAAGCCCGCCTTTATTGAACATGTTGAGACAAGCACCCGCCTTGCGGACCCCGCCAGTGCTGACTCATGCCGCGGCAGCTGTAAAAATACAAAGCAAACTGTTCTAGCGGAGGCATGCATAGACTTGAAACTGCCAGCGGACTCCGCTCACCGAGATCTCCTCTCCCCCTCTCTCAGCACGAACCTGGGGAAGAGTGTTCGTATGTGTCAGAACTATGTTCGGTCCATGTGCAAAGAACTAGGATAGCTGTTTGACAGTTAGCGCTTCGGGTTATAAATACGCGATTCCTCCGCGCGCATTATTCATTCCATTGACAGGATCGGATCCCGCTGTTGCTCTGTTCGAGTCATGCTGTAAGCTCGCCCGGAAGGGCGCTGTTCCTGTATCGACGCTTCATTCAGTAAACCAGGTAAGTTTTGCCTTCGGCTTTTTGTCGTCAACACCAAGGCAGCTGCTTCTGCTCACCGCTTGTCCACCACGCTACCACTACATGACGGATGCGACGAAGCCCGGTTCGGGGACGCCTTCGCAAATGTAACACCACGACCATACGTCCATTCATTTCATTGCCGAAAGTGACTCGTTGCCAAACTGTCCAAAAAGGAACACGTATAACCATTATATTGGCACCACTCCTTTCCAATAGATGAAATCTTCTCTGCGTTTACGAACTTTGACCTACAGCTGTGTTACCATCGGCTGGCTTTAAACTCCCGGTTTTGTGGAACTGCGCCGCACTGAGTTTTACGTCCGCAGAGGTCGTCGGCTCACCTGTTTTTAGAAAGGTCATTTATGCGGCCCAAGACAGGAATTCAACGCGCGAAGTATTTGCGCTTCTCGGCGAATTTGATTCGACCAGAAGCCTAGGCAAGCGCATCGCAGTTGCTCGAAGAGCAAAAACAAAAATTAACCACTTAATCTAAACATATCTACAAAAATCATGCACACAAACTTCTAACGACGACGATGGTTGAACGCGAAGCTTTCGCGTGAGGGATTCCTTGGTTGTTGTACGAGTTTGGACTGAAGCTAGCAGATGGTTTGGGCTTTGAACCGTTGAGCTTTGAGTTTTACTCGCACGCAGTTTGGTCTTTTGATCGCAGCGGCTTCGACCTTGACCCTTCGCCATTTGATTTCGCACGAAGAAAGCTTCCCGCTCAAATATCGTCGTCGTTAAACAGAGAGGTGTCTTCTTTTTTTTAAATGCAGAGCATTTCAGTAACTCACGATGCCACCCGCGTTGACGTCCGTAGTCCGCACCGCACCCCTCCCTACTATATTAAAAAAAAATACTATCCGGCGCCCGGTTTCGATCCCTCGACCCTGCGGGCGGAACGCAATGTACATGGTGCTCTACCCACTGCGCCTCAAAGCCGACACAGAATGGGACGCTACGAACGCGCCTTATATCGTTAACTCATTCAAATTACTGCTGACGAGCGCTCTCTCGTCAGCTCAACTACTTAACGTCGTGCGCCCCCAGAAATGCTCTGCATTTGATCGTGCCCCTCGCGAGGGGGATGTTTCACTGCGTCTTCTCTCGGTCGCGGGACCCGTGGCGCCATCTGGCGGAGGCGCGGCACAACCCGTAGCACTTTCTTTGAAAAAGCGCCTCGAAAGCGCGGCAAATATGAAATAGGGATGACGCGCTTTCGAGGCAATCCGCCGACGCGGCTGCTTTGTGTACAGACTCGGCGGCGAGCGTCCCGGGATTCTCTTTCCGTCACCTGCTTAAAGCTGCATATATACGCCGCCGTGCAAGAAACAACGCCAAGACACGACGCGCTCGCGGAAACAAAAAATGACAGCGCAAGAATCTGAGAGGAAAGGAGGGGGCCCGGACGAGCTCAAATCGCTTAGACGACGCGTGAAGTTAGTAAAATATGGCTGTCCTCTTATACAACGTGCATATATACGGAGGCTGCGGACAAGACGCGTTCAAAAAAAGTGGGAGAAGAATGAAGGGAGATCTAAGAATCGCGCGGCGCCGCCACGTCTTTTCATGCGCCTCTTCACCGCACCTGCTTTGCCAACTTTAATATTTCTCCTCCTTCGACAGACCACGGGTGGCAAAGGCGATTACTTTTTACATAGACGGAAAGGGCCATTATAGGAGTACTGACACGAAATTTCAAAGCTCAGATAACTATGTAGCTTCCTTCGTATATGGAGATACCCCTTCGGAAGTTTAAACCGTAACCGTCCAGATTTTAAATCAATTTTAAACCTTGCGCGCGGTGCTGTTGGCGCGCGCTTTTCCGCCTTGTGCATCGCGTCAGTTTTTTTTAATGTCCCAAGAACTGTTTTAGTTGTTTCTGTATTAAATATACGTATTTTTCGTCTAATTTTGCGTATCCATACACCCCTCTCCAAATTCAAACGGCTTCGACCGTGTCGTAATATCGCAATCAGATAGTCGTCGGCTTCAAAACGCGAGGGACCCATGTTCGATTCGGACGGCGGGATGTGTTGTTTCGTTCACTTCACCCACGATCATCATCATCGTCAGAGAAAGTTGGCTTTCCCGCAGCGCGTTTTTGCCGCTACGTACGCCGTCAATGAGACATAGAAATCTTCGCTTCAACACGCCCCAGAAACCTCGACTGCCTTAAAAAATAACTTCGCCCTGGGCTCCCTACTTATCAGAGGGCCGTGCTAGCCGCACTATAATAGGCGCAGTCGAACTGCGCATGTGCAGAGCTTGTCCAGATCTTATCAAGGGGGAAGAGGTGAAAACAGCTACACGAAATGCTCGCCAGGACGAGGGTCACGTGCCTTGCCGAACCACTTGATTCCCTTGCTGATTATGATGAAGATGTTGACCCACACGATGAAGTAGCACAGGGTGAGGTCGATGTTCATTGGCCTCACGTCGTGCAGTCCCTTGCTCACCTTCAGCACCTTGTCCCTGCAGAAAAGTGGGCCCCTATTACGTAAGGAAGGGGCGATGCCAGGAAACCGCCTTCAGAGTATAGCCTCCTCAGTCCCTGGCATAGGTCGGCAAAACAGAGAGAACTCACTCAAACTCAATCACAATTTTTTTCATTCACACTGTACTCAATCAAACTCAGACTCAAAAAGTTCGTCTGCTCACAAAATCACTCGTACTCACTCATCAAATACTCATTTGTAATCGTACTCACTTGTACTCAAACTCATTTGTCCTCACGAGTATTCGTACTCAATTTGTACTCATGAGTACTGAATCTGTACTCATGAGTACTCACTCTGTACTCATGAGTACTCAATCTGTACTCATGAGTACTACTCATTCTGCACTCATGAGCACTACTCATTCTGCACTCATGAGTACTCAATCTGTACTCATGAGTACTCAATTTGTATTACTCACGAATAATCAACTTATCTGCACTGATAGCTAGGTCGTAGCTCGAATGAAAAACTATGTAGAAAAATAAATTGTTTAATTGATTAGAAAAACACAGGTTACATATAAATCAGGACAGAGGAAGAAAACGTCTGACGCGGTGCACTGTCGTAGGGCGACTTACTGCGCGAAGGCAAGTACATGTGAGAAAGCGAAACGGAACGTAAGCACTCGCGTTGCGTCTGGCGTCTCCTCTTGTTCTCAGGCCGGGTCGGGCTCAGAGGAGCTCGGGGCTTAACGGTGCAGCCGTGGCCGTAAACTGCGTTTTTCTGCGTGTCTTCGGGTGGCAGCTTTTGTCGTCCGTTTCCTTGTTTGCACTACTGTTTGCACTAGTGTACTCAGGAGTGCATATACTCAAGAGTGCAAGCACTCGCAAAAACAGTATTCATGAGTATTCTACTCATGAGTGCTGTGTACTCATGAGTACTGTGTCCTCATGAGTACTGTGTACTCATGAGTACTGTGTACTCATGAGTACTCATACTCAAGAGTACTCATACTCAAGAGTACTCAAACTCATGAGTACTCATACTCATGAACACTGTACTCCTGAGTACTCATACTCATGAGTAGTGTACTCATGAGTACTGTACTCACGAGTAGTGGACTTACCCCTGTACTCACTCGTCATCGTACTCACTGTTTTTTTTCTGGGTGTGTGATCACTGATCACTCATTATCGTACTCACTCGTGAGTTTGAGTACAAATGAGTACAAATGAGTGTACTCACGAGTGAGTACGCCGACCTATGGTCCCTGGGTACCCAAATGGGTACCACAACCATAAAGGCAAAAGCTTTCCCCCATTCGAAATTCCCGCGTCAAAAGTTGTTTGCCCGCAAAAAGCATGCCTTACTTTCACCAAGCCCCCCCAGGTAGCGCGATGTGTCCAGGCATTTTTGAAGAGCCAGGCGGCAAAAATGGCTTTCAATAGCGCTACGCATCCACAGGGTAAGCAAAACCCAGAGAGTACCCAAATGGGTACCATCAATTTTATTACTTTCGTTTGCTTTTTGGCTATTGTAATTTTTTGCGTTTATTTCTATGAATAATGAACCGAATAAAAGTGTGTTGCAAAATATTTTTGTATTTGTGCATTCCTGGGACTGAAGAGGATAGGCTAAAAATATTGATTGATTGTAGGGTTTAACGCGCCGACGAAACGCAGGCGATGAGGAGCGCCGTAGTGGAAGGGCTCCGGATTAATTTTGACCACCTGGGGATCTTTAACGTGCGCCTAAATCTCGTACACACGGGTGTTTTTGCTTTTCGCCTCCATCAGAAAAGCGGCCGCCGCGGCCGGGAATCGAACCCGCGACTAGGCTGAAAATAACCAAGCACCGTCCACGTTATGCCTACTGTTGTTTCATTGGAAGGTTCACCAGCACAAATTTAAAGGGAATGTGCAACACTTTCGATAGACGCTTTCACTCTTTTCTTTTGGTCTGGAAAAACTGCAAACACGAAAGCTACAGTTATGGCCAGCACGGAACGGCACTGTGTGATTTGCTCGTCGCAGCAGATACGCCTTCCGTTTCTTCTTTGCATTTGGGGCGATCTTTTTAAAGTGGCTACAGGATGCGTTTATTGCTGCAACATGCTGCTACTGAAGGAAAGCCGGCCAATGGCCGCTACACTGCTGTCATGGCGTTGTTCGACCACTCGAATTACGTCAACACCGGGAAAGAGAAAAATCTTTTGAGCAAATTATAAGTTATCTGATGGTCATAGAGCAGTACTTGTTGGCTGAGGAATACTTTGCGACCCCTTAAACTGCGTACTAGATGTGTTGGTTGACTACGTTCGGCCAGCATTCAAGATTTCTGCAGAAGTTGAAAGAAGTGCTGTAGGTTCACTTTAATGTTTACACAGGATACGTTTTAACAATAACTAAGCTCTAGAGCAACGTACCAGTGATTATAAAACAAACTAAACAGCACTCATTTTTATTGTCTAAACTGTATACCTCGTCCTGTTAACTCGCAACACGATATATGTCTGTAGTTTGCATTGTACGAAATTGTGAAATTAATTTTAGGATTGTGTACTAAGTTCCCAAACGACAGGGCAGACGGACATGTTTGCCTGGAAAAACCGAAGGAACGAGGCAGAGACCGTCTCCGCCCGTAAAAAAATCTTGGACCATAGGTAATTTACTCATTGTGAAACCACATTATACTTGTGTTTTGAAGCAGCTAGAACATAATTACACAGTCGTTAAATTCTGTCAACGACAACGACAAATTCAAGCTCCCCGCCGAAGGGGGACCGAGAGCGTACACGTACCAGAAAAAGTGTTCCGCCGCCGACATGGTTGCGTTCACGCAGCCCGCCATCTCCGTGGTATAGGCTCTGTGCGGGACGTACAGGATTTTGCCAGTCGCATTGACGGGGACGCCGAACGTCATGTTCTGCATCTTGTACCGTTGGTACAGCCTTCCAGCCGCTGCCTTGCACGTCCTCTGCGTACCCGCGAGTCGGTCGCCAGTCAGTGCATCGTTGCCTCGTTGGAAAACAAGTAACTGCGAATCTGCACCCTAAGCTGCATATGTCGTCGATAAACGAGTCTTCTGTAATCCTAGTGCCTTACTGTGAACTGAAATCGCTCATTAAATGCAAACTCCGGGAACGCTGGCAGAAACACTGGGACACGGAAACGGAAAACAAATTTCATGCAATTAAACCCCAAATAGGTAGACACAACAGAAAAACTGCACAGGTCTGTAGAAGTTGCTCTTTGTCGTTTAAGGATAGGCCTCCTGCGCTGGAGTTTTGGCGACATGCAGCGCCCCTAGCGGCCAACGCCTCTGGGTAGTACAAAAGCAGACGACCCTCGCCGCCCTCCATGTGTTTTCAATTACAATCCAGAGTGAAAGTTGGTTGTGGCGCTTTGTGGCGTGTTTAATTGACTGCAAACTGTATGAAATAGCCCTTAAAGCATTTGCAGAGGCTAAACAAAATAATATCCGCTAAAAGAAGCCGATTTGTCGGCTTTCTTTTGAGCGAGCTGTCGCGGTGGTCGCGGCGTGGGACAGTATCGCCAGGTCGGGTGGTTTAACTGTTTGATGAGAGTTACAGTTTTTTGTTCTTGCGTGCGGTCGAAAAAGGAAAGTTCACGAGTAGCATAAACACGGAGCGCTGCTCATCCTATATCCTGAGGTAACTGCAAAAGGTTGCTTCAGCGGGAGCATGCAAGCGAACGCAAGAATTGCGCAGCTGACACTTCTGGCCTGGCACCTGCTTTGAAACGAGTGGAAATTTTGTTTCGTATTTTCGCAAACTAAATGATTCTTGCGTAACGTTTTACGCCGCACGATTTAAGAACTCCAGGGTACATGTATACTAGCGAGTAGGTGGGGCAATAGCGCCAATTGAACAAACATGCACCAAAGCACACGCCCGCCGCCTGCAGAGATGTGTACTTCTATAATATCACATAACACAGCCGCATACACGGCACGGGGCCCCGAATATTTACATACGATCATCACTGACTGCGTTGGTTTTCCTATTGCAGGGGTCGTCGAATCTAAACGCCGACAAGCCAGTTTTGACTTCAAATGGAGTTAGACAGCGAGACAAGAACAGAGAATTGGTGTCCTCCAGTTGAATTGCCCCCCCCCCCCCCCCCATCTTTACACTTCGCCAGATTATTGTCAAATATTACTAGAAATTCGCTGAATTTTTTTCCATTTGCATTCAAAGCCTCCTCCTCCTCCCACCCGATTTGCCGTCCAGCCGTCCGCCGTGTCGGCTGCATGGAACTGGGCTGTTGCTGACCCTCATTCTAGGCTATTAAGTGCGAACTGGGAATGTATGCTGCAAGAGCGTAATTAAGTAAAGTGAGAGCAAACAAGGAAAGCGAGCGGCCTCTTAGTTCGCCCTACCACTTTGTTTTGCGGCCACTAATTTCGGAATCGCAAAACAGATTTCACGCTTCTGAAGGTCGTGGCATTTTGTCACTGAGAGACGCAACAAAATGCCAAGCTAACGCTGTACCATGTATTCGTAACGGTGACGCAAACGAGCACCGTTTAATGAAAGTGCACGCATAGTGTGCAGGTACGCAAAAGAGCGGCGCACCGCAGCAGGCGACCCTGCGGTCCGCCGGACTCGCTGGCTTTTTAAAGCGCGATCATCGCCGATTAATGTGTCACTCTTCTTTTTTGATCGGCTGTTTTTGAGAAGCCTTTGTCACCTAGAGTATTAGTTTAAACTAGAAATTTCACTTAAATTTTCACTTCGTACGACCATCGATCGGTGAACCTGCGAGTAGCAGACGCCGTCACGGTCCCGGTACTTTCGTCGGCGCTGTAAACGTGTTTAGCGCTGCAAAGCTTTTTCCCCTAATGCCAAGTTCATCGCTGAAATAGATCAGACGCGTCGGGGTGAGCTGGTGACCACGTCGCAAAATAATCGGGAGCGTCGAGCTCATTTTGCTTCGGTCAACACGGGATCCTATGGGACCCGCGCAACTTTGTACTACCCGGAAGTACTGCCCGGAAGCCGCTTGCGCAGCGCCCCCTGGGCAGCGCAGGAGGCCTATAGGGCACACACATGGGTACCTTTTAAAGGAGCCATGAAGAGAAAACACAAGTTTGGTTCATTCGAAAGATTGCCTCGTTAGAACCATAACGACACCACTTATAACGCAAACTTCGCTCAAATAAGCTACATAATTAGGAAAAACGGGAATGGTCATGCGACCCACCAGCTCATTTCCCGCAACAGAACCTATGCCGTCACATGGGCTAAGCTCTGCGATTGGCGGAGGCCGGCAAAAGCAAACGCATGTTAGGCAGGGCTTACAGTTTGCATAGCGAGCTAAATGCCCGCGAAACATACTGCACATTCTTTTTATGACAAAGAACGGTGGAGTAAACGGTTGAAGTTCCGAACGAACACGCAAGCGTGTGCGCCAATGCGTACGAAACAACCGCCTGGCCGAGCTCGACATCTCGCCGTCGCGCAGACGAATTTTCGGGTTCGAGGCGCTCTGACCTTGGAGGAAAAATGCCGTAAACACCACGCATTGACGCTCGTATCTTTCTGGTCGAAGCAGAGAGCTCGCGCGAACGGCTTTCCATACACGACACCGGCCAACTGGCATAAGCGATACTGCTACTGAAGTTGAACTATTATTAACCGTAATAAAAATACGGCACATACGTACCAGTCTGTATTCGTCCGTGGCGACGGCGCTGACGAGGCAGCGGTGCCGACGGCACGGCGTTCGTCTGTTGTGGCTATCGCGGAATGGTCGCTTTCCCGTCCACCGCGTATCCCACAACTCTTGCCGCTCGTGCACTTAGAAGCGTTGAGCGTTCAAGTGGTGTGAGGTTGTTAAATGCAAGCCGGAGCTCCTCGGCGAGAGTTTTGTTCTCCGGATCAGGCGATTCCATGACTAGGGCTGCGGGTGCACTAGGTTTTACTAGCATTTTTAAAATGGCCGCCGTCTCGGTCGACTCCCGCGTGTGGGTGCTATATGGAGTCGACATACTAAGTATCTGTTTCATGGACCGGCTCTATGACGCCATTGTAAACGTCACGGAATGTTCAATTTTAGCGGGAGATTTAAAATTTTGGCTTAAATTGCCTTATTTCTCAGTGAATAAAGCATCATTTGCTTCCGGGAAAGCGCTTGGGGTACTATGAAACACCTAATCTTTCGAATAAAACAAACTTTTGTTTTCTCTTCATGGCTCCTTTAAGGAGAGTTTCTTATCACACATAACCACAGCTTGTCCATCAGTAATGAGGGCAGTGCTGAGGTACTTGCTGTGACACTCAGGGACTTTATCCTTTTTTGGTAGGCAAAACCTATCCGCGAGGCAACCTGATTTTAAGCCCAAATCTTTTTCTGCGTTCTCAGCTATGTTTTATTCATTTTTTAGTGATTAATCATTGGCCCTACACACCAGTTTTACATAACCATATTTTAACAAAAGCACGCATATAACTCACCTGCGACACAACACCCTCTTTTGGCGCTCTTTGGCCTAGAAGCCCTTGCGCCATGAAACACTATCATCAATCAATATTCTGTAATCCTTGCCGCCTAACTGCCTTTCCTTTCTCCTCCTCCGCCCAACCTCCCGCTCTCTGCCCCTCCTTACTCGCCAATCCCATGATAAAGCAATTGAAGGTTTTCAGAACTCAGATCAGATTTTCAGATAATATCTCCTATTTCCAGTTTTACATCAAAAGGGAGAACTGCGGAAAGGAAGGCAAAAGGTGTTGGAACACCTGACGGAGGCCAACCTTCCCTTAAAAAACAATGAAAACAACGACACAAAAATTACAAAAACACAAAATACAAGACAAACAAAGAAAACAGGAATAATGACAATAAAACCGAAACTGTACATAATAGGCTTGAAAATGTGAAATCAAAACAAAGTATTAGGCCAAACCTTGCCTACATTAAAAATTAAAGAAACGGTACAAGGAAGTATCAGCGAGCATTTCAAGACAATTCGTGAACTTGGTTATCCCACTGGTTTGTCTGCGAAGTAGCACTTTCTGAATTTCTGAATTGATATATTTTAGTTCCATTTTCCAGGGGTCGCAGTGCTCGCGAGTCACCTGTTGGGCACTTGTTACTGCGGGGCCTGGAGTGCCGGCTCTAGCTCGAGCGCGATCCTTTTTTGTATGTTTTGGCTAAAATATTTTGAACGCCTTTTAGATGCGAAGCATCTCTTGCTCGGAGGGATGTCCCGCGTCCGTGCCCCGTCCGCAGCGCCTCTGATGACGATTGTGGCAGGATGCCCCTAGGGATTGGCCAACCAAAGAATCCATCACGAGATAGCTTCGTGTTCAACCACCGTAGTCATCTTCCCGTAGGGGAACCGCTGAAGAAGAAGGAGAAGAAGACAAAGCTGCGAAGAGTAGTGCGTGTACGTTGCTCACAGCCAGTGCACCAACGTCAACAACCTTTACCTCACCAACGCTGACGGAGACTACCGATTCTACCACAGAGACGACAACATCGACAAGAACATGATGGACGAGTTACGGCGCCTCGAGAACCACCGCCTGCTCACCGTAACACAACAGTACTTGCGTGCCTTTGCCACCGGTGTGGACGCGGACGCGGAATTCCCTTTGGCGCTACTAAACACCAGATCACTCAACATAACGGCAACATAATGGAACCACACGGAACCCCCATGATGCTTCGCATCCTCATCAGGGTTCCCCACGGGAAGATGGTTTAATTTTTTATGTTTGCTACTGCAGATATCCATACCCCGTATATTTTTCGTTATTACAGTACTACTAATATTTGTTATATTTTTTGTTCTGCCTCGAATATGTTCAATATTTTCTCTTTTTTCGCTGACTAATGTTCGCACAAGTATGGAGTATGCTTCCTGATTTTGTAGTTTAGAGAGAGAGAGAGAACAAACTTTATTTCCAGCAGGGCCTAAGTCCAGGTCCTAATTTTTTTGCGTATTATATTCTTGTTGTTCAAGCAGTCAACTTTTAACCGCTGACAGACAGACAGACAGACAGACAGACAGACAGACAGACAGACAGACAGACAGACAGACAGACAGACAGACAGACAGACAGACAGACCAAGATTTTCGCTCTCCTTAGCCCAAAAATGACTACTTCCTCAGAAAAGACGTCCTGATAGCTACCCCGGAAAATGCGTGACGGCGAAACGTCAGGCTCCTGTCGAGTTTCCATTGGCGCGTACACTGTACTACTACCATTTGCATAGCTGCAAGGCTTCTGGCAGACAACTGCAGATTGCAGCGCCGTTCCTGATCTGGCGGCCATCTTTCACACTACTCTTCCCATATCGCACATAAAAGAAAACTGATTTTTGAAACCTGATTTCTGCTTTTTAAAGAGTGTCGAGTTGGCGGTATTTTGCCATTCTTGGAGCACAGCGCGAACTGGGACAGGACGCAGGGGAGGGGCGCGGACACGTCAGCGCCGTGTCTGTGCCCCTCCACCTCTGCACCCAGCTGTGTCAGTGCGCTGTGCTTCAGTAATTCGTCGTTTAGCGTTTATAGGGCTTCCCAACTATCTTAACTGAACATGTGTCAGAGCAGCAACGCTGCCAACAATGAACAAGAGTCGCTGAGCCAGTTGGCTGCCGTACAATGCCATGATGGGGAGTGGACATCTATATCTTGCTTCTGGTCGTCAACATTTTGGGCGTTACATCATGTCCTTCCTAAACGGCAACATCTTGGGACATCGGAAGTTGTTCCTAAGACCTGTGTCCACACCAGACACTCACGATGTTGGGCTTGCGGATGTAGCAGACGTGCGTGTTGGCGCCCCAGTCGCCGTAGCAGCCGCTCCACGGCAGGTGGCCGCCGAAGCAGTGGTACATGTACATGAGCGCGTACGAGAGGTACATGTTGTAGTACAGCGCCAGGCAGAGGCTGGCCACCGTCATGGTGGCGCCCACTCCTCGGGCCAGCGGGAAGGCGGCCCACACCGACATGGAGCCCGAGCTGCTGAACTGCCCCATGAACATCTCCAGGTAGTAGAGCGGTTTGGCCACCAGCACAATCACTATCAGGTACACAAACAGGAATGCACCTGCGCCGGAACACACGCTTGCAGGCTGCACAGCCGTCGATTCGCCCCCCCCCCCGCCCCCTGGTGTTGGCATCGCTGTGTGGCCGGCTCGCACTCCGGAGGCCCGGACTTCAACTCCCGGACTCAAATTTACCCAAACATTTACTGGGTAGTGTCTATTCTCACGGCAACCGTCAGAATTACCGCCAGAAATTTCTCACGCCTCTGATTGGCTAAGCACGCCACCCGAAGATTCTCTGGGACAAATATTCCTCGAAAACTCGTTTCTAAGCTTTGAAACGAGAAGGGTCAGGTTCGAGTCCGGCATGAAGCAGTTTTTTTTTGTTTTTGCTTTCGGAATTTTTGAAATTTCTGCTCCTCGTGATTTCGTTAATGCTTTTGTTCATTTGGTTTTAACTATTTTAAACGATCGACGAAAAGGACTTCTGAATGGGTTAGATTATGTTTAATATAGGCTGTGTTCTGTGTCGCTGGGCTGCGTTAGGTTAGGTTACGTTCGTTGCAGTTGGGCTGGATTTGAGTAGGTTATTATAGGTTCGGTAAGGTAGAATAATTTGGGTAGAATAGGTTAGGTAACGTCAGGTTAGGTTCGATGAGGTTAAGGTAGGCTATGTTAGGTTACGTTGGGAGGTAATATTATCCAGCGAAATGTAGGCCAGCTTTTGTGAAAACTACCGTGAGGATAGACGGAACCAATACTTTTCGACGCAATTACTTTAGTATTTGACGAGATTGTAAATTTAGGCTTGTTGGTGATGCATTCTTGTCGTCGTCTCATCTCTTGTCTCGTCCTGTGTCTGCCTCGCGCTTAGCCTACAAGAATACTTTAGTATGTTTATAGGAGCTTTCCTGAGAACTTTGGTGTCACTCCGCGTATTTTTTAACCTGTTTTTCAATCGTGTTATAACATATAGGAGCGGTGACAAAAAAAGCATGCTCGCTCATATGATCCAATCCAGCATGGCACTCAGGTAGATTACGAAAAACTCGAAATGTACAACAAAAAATTCCATGCCGCCTAGGTCTGTAGGGAGGATACGAAATTCCTGGTAGATATAGGTAAGTTCACAGGTAAGAAAGCTACGTACAGGTTTCAAATGGCTACCCGCGTGAGGTTAATGGTAGTGGTGCCAGCGAAATGGCTCTTACCCACTCAGGGGGATTGGCCAGGAAAATGTGCTCACGGAAACAAACTCTCTACACTCCGTTTCTGGGAAAAGTGAAATGTGTGAATGCCAGAGGAGTGGCCGCTCACTCACCTCCTCCGTTATCGAAGACAAGGAACGGAAACCGCCACAGGTTACCGACCCCGGCGGAAAGTCCAATGCTTGAAAGAAAGAAGTCCGCCTTGTGGTCCCACTTAAGGCGGCGCTCCATCTGCCAGTGGCGGGAAAAATGGCCCGAATTTGAAATGAACAAAATGCACGCTTCTGCGAAACGACACTGTGGCGGCAAGGCCGCAAAACAAGGTACCGAAAGCAAAGACAGTCATCAATGCGTGAAATGCGTACCGACGATGGTGTACACAGCCATCATGGGACGCCATTGGCCGAAAGCCCCGTCGTGAATTCGAATACCTTATGTAGAAAAAGAAGTAGAAAAATAGAGAAGGAAGAAGTAGCAGCTCGGAACGGCGGCCTTTTCTTCGCCCGTCCCTTTACATCGTACAAATGTTAAACCCGAAGAGGAGGATACAAAAGTTGCCGCTCCGAACTGCCACCACTTCACGAGTATGGATTCTTGGACGAGTTGGTGTCTCTGCTTTCTAGTCCTTGTCCGCATGTGCTGCTGATGATGATGATGGTTGCATTTTAATGGCGCAAGGCCAGCTGGGGCAAAGAGCGCCAAAAAAAGTATCTAGAAGAAAATAGTGGCTACTAAAGCCAAAATAACAGTAAAATCAATTAACGGCAATGGTGATGGCTGGTGTATAGGGCCAGTGTTGATTACACATGATAGGATATGAGGTTTAAAAAGTTAACATTAGACAAATATTTAAAAACGCGTTGCACAGAGACGATGGCATTGTCACCCAAAAACAAGGAAGGGTGTAACGGAATGTGTTGTCTGTATAGTTCCTTGAAGTGTCTGTGTCTTGTTGTGTCGAGTGCCTTGCATGTAATTAAGATGTGGACTACGGATAGGCCCTCCCCACACCTGCTACACATCGGTCTTGGAGAACCAGTGAGCAGGTGTGAGTGTGTTGCATGTGTATGGCCTATCCGCAACCTAGCTAAGGTAACTTCAATGTGTCTGTTGTGTGAGTCAGTAGTGTGTGCTCCCAAGTGTGGTTTTATTACGTGTAACTTGTTATCTGTCTGTTCACTCCAGCGTGTTTGCCATGCGTTGCGAAGTTGGTGTCTAATGTGTGGCTTCATGTCTGTGTACGGCACTGTTGCTATGTCCACTGTATTCAAAAGTGTACCAGCAGTGGCCATTTGATCTGCGGTTTCATTCCCGGCCATTCCACAGTGGCCAGGAACCCAACATATTGTTATTCCAAGACTTGAGGCGTATGCCGACATGAGGGCCTTAAAGACAAGATTGATTACATAATTTTTTGAGCGTTTTCTTGACAAAAGTGCACGTACAACACTAAGAGAATCTGTAAACACTATGGACTTTGAAATTTGATGTTGAACAATGTGATGTAAAACAAGTAAAATGCCGTGTGCTTCGGCCGTAAAAATGCTGTTGTGGGAGTTCATTCTTTTACACACGTTGAGGCTCGGCCCATGTGCAGCACAAGACACAGCCGTAGCTGTCTTTGATGCGTCGCAGTAATACTCTGCGCATTGATACTTCTCCTTCAGGAAGAGGAAATGCTGAATAATGGCTACCCTTGGTGCCCTGTTTTTGCCAAATTGCAGAAAGGACAAGTCACAACAAACTGCCCGGAGTTGCCACAGCGCAATAAAATCAGTAATTGGTGTGTTGTGGATGTGTGAAAATGACACAGCCAGCTCAGAAGCTTCTGCTCTCACTCTGAGAGGGAACGGCATGGAAATAGATGGACGATTTGCAAAGAGCTGCTCTGATGACGCATCATGAATGGTTGAATTAAAAGGATGATTTGTCATAGACATGATTCTAGAGGCATACAACAAGTTAGTGTATGTCCTCTGGTAATACAGGGACCATTTGTGACACTCTGCATAGAGGCTTTCAACGGGGCTAGTGCGAAAGGCACCACAATCAAGACGAAGCCCCAAATGAAGCACCGGGTCAAGCATTTTTAGCGCCGTCTTCGTCGCGGACCCATAAACAACACTGCCATAATCCAAGCGAGATCCTACCACTGCAGTATAAAGCCGCAGGAGGAGCTGCTTGTCAGCACCATAAGATTGGTGTGACAGGACTTTAAGAATGTTCATTGTTTTTAGGCATTTGTGTTTAAGGTGTTTCAAGTGAGGGATAAATGAGAGTTTACTGTCGAATATTATTCCCAAAAACTTCTGTTCCCCTCTGACAGGGATTACTACACCATTAATAGAGATATCAGGGTCCGCATGAATTCCACGCTTCCGGGAGAACACAACACAAGTACTTTTTACAGGGTTCAGTTTAAAACCGTTTGTGTCCGCCCAGCCAGCAAGTTTGTTCACCCCAAGCTGGACTTGGCGTTCACAAATGGAAAAGTTACACGACTTAAAAGATATTTGGACGTCATCTATATATACAGAACAGGAAATTGTTGGTGGCAATGCCTTCCGGAGCGAGTTCATCTTAACAATGAATAGTGTGCAGCTCAGGACACCGCCTTGAGGAACGCCATTTTCCTGCACATATATATTGGAAAGTGCATTGCCAACCCTCACTCGAAAGGTCCTTTCCGACATGTAGCTAGCGAGGGTGTTCAGCATGTTGCCGGAGACACCAAACGACTTGAGGTCACTCAAGATGCCATACCGCCAGGCAGTGTCATGGGCCTTTTCCATATCAAAGAAGACTGTTATGCAAAACTGATTATGGATAAAGGCATCTTTTACATATGATTCCAACGCAACCAGTTGATCGTTGGTGGATCTCCCAGCCCTGAAGCCAGCCTGGCAGCTGTCGAGAAGACCATTGTACTCTAAGAAGTACATGAGTCTCCTATTGATCATCTTCTCGAACAGCTTACACAGGCAGCTTGTGAGGGCGATGGGACGATAACTTGCGGGAGAGGAAGGGTCCTTCCCCTCTTTCAGAGAGGCCACTACGATGGCCTCCCTCCATGACCTTGGGAGGTGCCCCGAAAGAAATAATTTGTTGTAGAGGTGAAGGAGGGTTTCAAGTGTGTCTGTGTGCAGGTGTTGAATCATAGTGTATGTAATGTTGTCTGCGCCTGGAGCTGAAGGTTTACATGTACTAAGTGCGATCTTCAGCTCATGCAGTGAGAAGGGGGTGTTATAAGATGACGTCGACTTATTACTGTCTCGCAAGGACTTCTTCTCACAGGATGTTTTGTGTTTTATGAAAGTGTTGGTGTAGTGCGCTGAACTGGACACATGTTGAAAGTGTTGTGCGAGTGTGTTAGCCTGATCTTCCAGTGTGTCCCCTGTTGTACTAACCAGGGGCAGGCTGTGTGTCTGTTGTCCTTTTAGTTTACGTATTCGTGTCCATACTTTTCGCGTGTCTGTGTATGAGGTGATGGAAGTGAGGAAGGTGCGCCAACTTTCCCTTTTCGCCTCACGACGCACTCGCTTCCCAAAAGCCTTTGCCCGTTTAAAAGAAATGAGGTTATCTGACGTGGGGTACCGGCGAAGGACACCCCACGCCTTATTCTGGGCCTCTCGCGCCCGCCTACAGTCCTCATTCCACCACGGCCTCCTTTGGTTACGCGGAGCGCTGGAGGCGTGGGGAATGGACTTTTCGGCAGCGTCGAGGATGTGCGCCGTGACGATTTGGGCTGCTTCCTCCACGTGTAGGTGTTTTATGGATGTGTGGTGTAGTTGAGATGTTTGTGTGAATGTGCTCCAGTTTGCTTTTGATTCATTAAACCTTTTATGGGAAGATGGACTGCATGGGCCTTTACCTATATATGTTAGAGAAGTCGGGAAGTGGTCACTACCATATGGGCCAGTGCCCACACCCCACTCAGGACATGGAAAGAGAATTGCAGAACCAATAGCCAAGTCGAGATGTGAGTATGTATCATGTCCTAAGTTATGGTATGTAGGCTGCTTTTTGTTGAAAAGGCATGCTCCTGAAGATGTAAGAAATTTCTCTATCAGGCGACCTCGGGCATCCGTTCTGGAGGAGCCCCAAAGAGAGTTGTGTGCATTAAGGTCGCCTGTTAAGATGTACGGTTCGGGCAGCTGGTCGACCAGCGCCTCGAAATCAGAGCTCGAAAGTGCATAATCAGGACGAATGTAAATGGAGCATACCGTTATCAACCTATTAAAAATTATTGTGCGTATTGCTACAGCCTCAAGGACGGTGTTGAGAGCGACAGGGTGGCATGCTAGGGATTTCCGGGCTATTATGGCTACACCGCCCGAAGAGTGTGTGCAGCCATCCCTGTCCTTTCTGAAGACCATGTAACTATTCAAGAAATTTGTGTGCTTGGAATTCAAATGTGTTTCCTGAACACACATTACACTTGGCTGATTAGCATGCAGTATTTCGTATACATCGTCAAGATTTTTAAGAAGGCTACAGTTCCATTGAATTATGTTTTCTCTTCCCATTATTTAGTGTGAGAGCTACTGGAGTGTGTGTGTTTGTTTATGTGTCGTCTTTCGGGGCTGTGACTCTCGCCTTTTTTGGCTTGTCGGGAGGCTTTGGCGTCGGGACGCGTTCCTTGCGCTGCGTTGCAGGCAGGAACGGCCCGACATCCACCTCGTCGTCGGATGTCCGAGGGGTGCCCGACGGACCGGGCCCCCTGGACTTGGCCCCCCCTCGGGAGCCCCTCGTTTCAGCCGCCACCGCCGAGGGCGTCCGGGGCGCCAGAGGTGGCACGGGCGGTGCGGTGGCGGTGGGAACCGGTGCGGGGCCCGTGGTGTCCATCACCTCTGTACCCTCCAACGCACTGGAGGGCGGGGAGACAGAGGCGGGAGCGGCACCGGTCCCGACGGGAGAGGTTGCCACCACAACCGCTGCTGCCTCAGCAAGCGGCGTGGTGGCGGGTTGGGCTGCCAGAGGCAACCCAGGGGGGGGGGCGGGCGAGGGACCAGGTCAGACTCGCTGAACTGGGTCCCTGTGGAAACGAGACGCCGCTCCGCCCCCCGGCGAGCTGCGTCGGCGTACCTCCCCAGGGGGAAAGAGGCGAACCTCTTCCGCGCCTCTGGAAAGGTGATGTTCTCGGTTACCTTAATGTTTATGATCTTTTTTTCTAGTTGAAATTTTTCGCACTTGCGGGAGTATGCCGCATGCGGCCCCCCGCAGTTTACACAAGTGAGAGTTTCGGCTGAGCAGTTCTCGCTCGGATGATCGTGCGCCGCGCACTTTGCACACGTCGTTCGGCCACGGCAAGAGTTCGTACCATGCCCGAACCGCTGGCACTGAAAACAGCGCCGCGGGTTCGGGATGTACGGACGTATTGAGCACCGGATAAAACCTGCATATATATGTTGTGGGAGAACTGCGCGGTCAAATGTCAGGATGATGTGCTTGGTGGGAATCTCCCTGTCGTTTCTACGGATGGTGATGCGTCTCACGGCAGTGACGCCCTGATCCTTCAAGCCGGCAAGGAGATCCGCATCCGTTTCGTTCAGGAGGTCTGTCTCGGATATCACACCCTGCGAGCTGTTGAGGCTCCGATGGGGTGTGACCCGGATGTCGAGATCAGCCAGTCTAGTCTGAGCAAGAAGCTTTGCAGACTGCTGCTTGTCATTTATTTCAATTAGGAGTTCACCAGACTTTTGTTTTTTGCACTTATACGATTTTCCTACTATGGCTTCGAGATACTTGGCAATCAAGAAGACTGACTGAGATGCAAGAGGGTGGGTTGGATTGATGGATTCCATGACAAGAAATCGAGAAAAATTATCTGGTTCAGGAAATGTCAAAGATGGCAATGAAGGAAAAGATACTTCGGTGCGGCCCCTTTTCAGGGACCGATCACGTTTGGGGGGGGGGGGGGGTGGTTTAGAGAATGCCATACATCATAGTATAGAAGCAGGGGACGGGGGTACTTTCTTCTCAAACCTTACCCTGATAGCCTGAGAGGTCCCGGAGCTCCCTGCCTGGTAAACAGACAGGGAGCCCATCCGCCGGAGCTTGACCTGGGCTCCGACGGCCACCGTTTGAGGCTTCTACCCTTCACCTTTAAACACATCACCACGGTAGGTTACAGTTTATGTTGGGGGCTCGGGGTCCGCGGTGTCACCAACACCGTCACCATGAATACTCAAGGTGCCCCGTGCGGGGTCCGCATGTGCTATGAATTTTCCTGCAATGCCGCCACTGCCTCTTCTTTGTCACTTTATTTCTGTTCCTCTTCTACATTTTCTACATTCTCTCTCTCTCTCTCTCTCTCTCTCTCTCTCTCTCTCTCTCTCTCTCTCTCTCTCTCTCTCTCTCTCTCTCTCTCTCTCTCTCTCTCTCTCTCTCTCTCTCTCTCTCTCTCTCTCTCTCTCTCTCTCTCTCTCTCTCTCTCTCTCTCTCTCTCTCTCTCTCTCTCCCCCCCTTACCCGGAAAATGCAGGCCCTATTTATAAGAAACGAAGCACCTGCACCGGTCTCCTAATGGTCTTTATAAAATAAGAGGAAAGACCAAGGGCCGAGACGTCCCGGTGATGTGATGGTGCTTCTATTTACAAAGATGGCGATGAAGACGAAGCAGCTCCTGCTATAGCTGCTCACACGAATACGGGCACCGACGATGGTGATCTCATCGGTGCAGCAATGATTGCACCGATAACGTTTCTATAGTCTTCTCATCTTGCATCTTCCAGGTGCAGGCCCGGATGAGCGCGCCTTGCCCAGGAAGGACTTCAGTAATACTTGAGCTTGTTGGCACATGACCTTGAAAGGGATGCTGCAACACTTCGTTCAACTTTCTTCTAAATCCTTAATGCTTGCAGAACGTGGTAAACCAACACATCCAGTACTTAGATAAGTAGGTCGCAAAGTACCTCAGCCAGAGATTACTGCTCCATTCTCATCAAATAACTAAGAAATAACTGTTTCTCGTTCTTGGAGTTCTTCGACTGCTCTATTTAGGTCACTATGCAGCGGCTCTTGGCCAGCTCTATTTGAGTTACAGCAATAAAAGCATTGGATAGCCACTTAAAAGAAAACCCACAATAGCAAAGTTACCCACGTGTGGCTCAGTGCTTAAAGCATTGTGCTGCTGAGCCCAAGGACACGGGTTTGATTCCCGGCCGCGGCGGCCGCTTTTCTCATGGAGGCGAAAAGCGAAAACGCACGTGTGTTCGAGATTTCGGCGCACGTTGAAGATCCCCAGGTGGTCAAAATTAATCCGGAACCCTCCACTACGGCGCGCCTCATCGCCTGTGTAGCGTCGGCGCGTTAAACCCCACAATCAATCAATCAATCAATCAATCAATCAATCAATCAATCAATCAATCAATCAATCAATCAATCAATCAATCAATCAATCAATCAAAAGCAAAGTAGAAACGGAAGGCGGATCTGCTGCGACGAGCAAACAACGCAGTGCCACTCGGTGCTGGCGATAACTATACATAGCTTTCGCAATGCTTCCAGACGCGAAGGAAAGAACAAAAGCATTTATCGGAAATGTTGCAGAGTCTCTTGAAAGGTTAAGTAAACAGCGCAGAAATGGGACCACAGGGGAACAAGACACAGACGAGCGCCTTCTGTGTCTTGTTGCTGCGAGTTCCATCTTGGCGACGCTTATATCCCTTTCAAAATACTCTGAAGCCCTCACGAAAGAGACAGTGGTAGTTCCGCATTGTTTGTATCCTATAGTACCGCACCTCTCAAAAGCGTGCCCGAGTTTTACGGGGCAATTTAACTGACGCTGCACTCGGCGAGAGCGTGTGACATCGCTGCCACCGTCTTCCAGCACTGGCAGTTCCAGCTCTCGACAGTCCGGCGTGGGGCATATATGATTGGGGTGCGGTTTGGGGTGGGCATTTGAGGCGTGGGGACCTCAAGCATCGATGGTCTTTGCACTAAACCAAACCAATAATGGTGTTTGGTTTAGTGCAAAGGGTTACTATACTTCTCCGAATTTTGTTGCTGGGACGCGCCCGTAGGAGACTGCTGAACACCCTCGCGCGCCTGAGGAACGCCTTATAAAAGGAACTGTACTTCTGGGAGTAGCTTGAAAACTGAAATGCTTGGGCGTTCTTAAAATTATATTTAGCTTACAGGAATCCATATCTGCAGCGATTAGAAATTTATTGCAACGGGGTGAAACGCAAAACGCAACTGCCTTACCATTAAGCATGATCTATTCACTTCACAAGGTGCACGCAGCGCTGTGGAGGCTACAACGTTCTCAGCAACCCGCCCACTTAGCACGTCAAACAATACGGGCTGAAGGAGGAGGAGGGGAAGGAGAAGAAAACTTTATTCTAGCAAGTGGTCAGACAAGTGCGGTGGCCACTGGCCCAAAACTGGTGGCGACTTCGGTGGCCCTTTTGACCAGGGCTTCTTGTGTAGTCCGGTCGGAGCTACCCAACGTCTCCCTCCACTGCTCGCTGCTGGTGATTAGAGGTAGGGGTTCTTGGAGGCGCTCCCATACGTGCTGGAGCCTTGAAAGGACATTCCCACCCGTCGCTGGACACGTGGAAGCCGCACAAGGCTCCAACGAGTATTGTAGTTTTTCTTCAGCCGCTCGAAGTAGATTGTCGAAGTGAGTTTGACGTGCTAAGTGGGCGGAATGCGGAGAACGGAGTAGCATCCGCAGCGCTGCACTCAGCTGGTGGAGTGAACTGTATCGTTACCAGTGCGGCAGCAAGCGGAACGGCGCATCCGTTGGAAGAAAGCGGCGTGATGTGTGCCATTCCAGTTTTACCCTGGGAAGTCAGCAATCGTTTTAAACCCCTCACTCGCTCCAGACGCACATGAGACGAACAACAAACCAGGGAGCTCACCTGGAACCCCAAGCAGACGGGTGCTTTTACGAAATGTGGTGGCGGGAGGCGCGGATTCCTTTTCGGCCGGGGCAGCAGCTTCTTCTCGTGCAGCCGCTCGCGAAGTGGTGTGGCACCACTTAGATGATCATACCCACACAGGGGGGATTGGTCAGGAAATGGCTGCCTTACCGAAATAAACTGTGTGGGTTTATTTTTTTTTTTTTGGGGGGGGGCATATTTTGTTGTCGCATTAACCCTTTCGCTCCCGTTCACGATGATAGCCGTAATAAAATTTTGTACCAAATTGACCGATTAAGAGTATGGTCGTCATCGGTCATGACAACTATACTCGTCATCGGTCATTTTGGAGCCCTGACGGCGCTTTTTTGCAAGACATTGAGGTCATGCGGTGAAGCCATCTTTCAAACACTTTCTTAACTAATATAACGTGCTCGTTAAATATAACGACGTCGGTTTTAATGCGACAACAAAATATGCGCCCTATGAGGCCCACCGTAACAGCAGGCGACGATTGTACCTATACTTTACGGTGTTGTCTAATACAGAATTTCCACCGCATAGACATTTTTTATTTCCCTTTCTTCAGAACAGACCTAGACTGAGCTGCAGAAGTAACTTGGGACAAACTCAAAATTAAAGACAATAAATGTCGGAAGCGAGATTTTGTTTTCCGAACAACGAAAAATTGTACATGGCAATTTTGTTGCCGGCTTACAATAAATTATATCGCAATGACAGGCTATGCCAAACCGCAGCGACGCACAATTTTATGCCGCCCTTTACAGCGCCCAACAAGGAACGTGTCCGGGCGCGCGCAGCTACGTCCAAATCATGAGCAGCGGATTCGGTCGCCGCTGATGCCTGCGAGCGGCAATGCAACCAGCGCCCCTCTATAGCCCAGCGCTGCCTTTTGAAGACCGTCTCGCCCAGCATGACACGCCAGCAGAGCGGCGATTAAAGATATCAGATAGGGCGGCGGGGGCAGTGCGAACACACTCTTTGACCGGTGCTCCATGGTTCCCGTCGGCGCCCATACGCGGCGCAGCGATGCAGTTCGGCCACAGCTCCCGTGCTCCGTTTACTTCTGCGCGGACCTGTACGTAGATGCAGCGGAATACAGACACCATGAGGCCTTCACCGCAATCGCTGTTTGCAATTACCCCAAAACCAACACCATTAATTCCATTACAGTCCTGACGCCCATCCCAGAACCGGCGGAAGAGGCGCCGATAACGCATGGCCCTTTCACTCAACCCTACACCCGCAACAATCATTACAGATTCTAAAACCGCTCTCCAAAATTTTGCTGCTGAACGCAAATCCCCAACGGGGCTCAAAATTTTTCTCAGGAACCCCCCTCAATCCCCTGTACAACTGATCTGGACCCCCGCGCATTCCGGGCTCGAGGGAAACGAGGTGGCCCATGACCCAGCCCGAGCTCTTACCATCCGGGATGGGCCGAGCCCGTATCCCTACCACGGAGCCAGGTCTGCGCAGGACCGTCTGATCGGTTACCACGACATCACCACCTACCCGCCCGCCGGATCTACCCTCAGGCAGCAAATTCTCTCACATTAGAACAAAGTCGCGTCTGGCGCCAACTCCAGACGGGAGTCTTCCCCAATCCGGTCATTATGACGCATATCCACCCCAGCCTTTACCCAACTTCGGCGTGCCCCTTATGTGGTGCCCATGCCAACCTGGCCCACATCATGTGGGCATGCCCCCAGGACCCTTTCCCCGAAATCCCTTCCGAGGAGAGGTGGGAGGCCTCGCTTCGCAGCCCCGACCCGGACCTACAGGTACGCCTGGGCAAGAGTGCGGAAGAGGTCGCCGAAAGGCACCGGCCTAGGTCACCAGGAGCTCGCCTACATAACTCAAGCAGAAGACGTCTTGGTGGGGTGGACGTTCAGTAGAGGTAGCCGGGACAGGGCATCAGGTAAACCTTGTTGTGCTCCCCACGCCTGTACTGCGCCGTGAAGTTGTACCGCAATAATCGTGCAGTCCATCTTGCAATGCGGAGTGGTCGCTATCCTGTGTTTTCAGCATAAAGCAGGGCTACTAGAGCTTGGTGATCTTTTTGCCGAATAACTGGGCGGCCCCATCTGTACACATGCCATTTCTCTAGAGCACACAGGCAAGCTAGAGCCTCACGTTCACCGACTGAGTACTTCCGTTCTGCTTCCGTCAATGTTCGTGTCACGAATGCCATGGCTCGAATGTTCCGACCACCGACTTGTTGCAGTAAGGCACTTAAACCATATGCAGATGCATCAGTGTCTACAATGGCGGGAAGTGCTGGATCGAACATCAGTAGAACCCCGTAGGCGGCTAGGAGGCTCTTTACCCTAGCAAAACTGCTGTCAGCAGTTGTGTCCCAGTTGAAGAGAGTGTCTTTACGGAGGAGTCTGCGCATGGGCTGCACTTCCTCTGGTAGCGGTGGAATAAACCTAGCATAATGTTCCACAAGTACCAGGAACGACCGGTGCTTGCCAGCATCTGTAGGGGTGGCAGCATGAACAATGGCGTCAACTTCGTTATGAAGGGGTGCTACTCCTTCGGAGCTAACGCTGTGACCAAGAGACGACAGCTCGGATGTATTAAAAACACAATTGCCGTTGAGTTTGAGCCCAGCGTTTGAAATTCGTTGCAGGACTCCCTCCAGATTCCGCATGTGGTCCTTCTCAGACTTGCCGAAGATGATAATGTCGTCCAGGTAGCAGAGAACACATCTGTATCCTCGGAGAAACGACGTCATGAGTTGCTGGAATGCTGCTGGCGCTGAAGCTAAGCCGAAACAGACTCTTAAATCGGAAAAGGGCATTGTGCGTTATGAACGCTGTGATATCCCTGCTGCCTGGGTGAAGCAGCATGGCATGCACCTGGTAGTGCGGAGGCCAAATCCAATTTAGAAAAAGTGACGGGCACCGTTCAGGGCATGGGGCAACTCTTTTGCGTGTGGAAAGGGAAAGCTATGAACCACCACAGCTTTGGTAGCTTCACGGGGGTCTACGCAGATGCGAATACTGCCATCTTTCTCGGACGCATTTACTCGTTCAATGACATTGGCAGAAAGTAGGTTCCTCAGTTCATTGCTGAACGGTTCTCGCACTGAAAGAGGGAGGCGTCTAAGCTTCTGTGTGACTGGAGCTACCGACTGCTTGAGCTTGACCCGATGCTGGACACCCTTGGCAAGTCCCAGCTCTGGTGAAAACAAGTGTCCGAACTTCGTCCATAATGAAGTGGGCATACCTAACTTGGATGCACCCAATGGTGGCTTCGTGGTGGGCGGTGACAACTTGTTTGAGTGCTGTGGATGCATTTCGGGACGTAGCATTTTGGGGCCTTTTGTTTCAACGTTTCGTTCAGCGGCCGTAGTAAGGCAGCGTAATTCTGTGCCTGCAATCTGGTGACCAAGAGCTTGTACGGCATCAATACCCAGAAGCACATTGCGTAACGTGGAAGCTACCACGCTGTGGGTCAAACGGCTACAGTGACCTTGGTCACTACAGCAGTTTCCGATTTGTACGTAGTGAGGGAAGGGATTTTTCGACGCACAGGAATTTTTCGACGTGAAAAATCCAGCACGTTAATTGCTATTTTTTCAGCTCAACTTGGTCTCTGAACAGGTTTCGAATGCTTTGTTCTCCCATTATCGATACAGCTAAGCCAGTGTTCACTAAAAATGTTATGATGCGCGGGCGTGATGCCAGAGCAACAGGTTGAACCCGACGTCAACGTAGACACCCGTACACTGGTCAGTGTGAACAGTAAGAATGTTCCTGACCCTCTCAGCGCCTTCCTCTGGAACGATTTCAGCGACTCGGGGCGGTAGTCTTCCACGTCCGCGACGCGAACTTCGATAGTACTGTTGAAAGCGACCTCGGCGGCCACACGCGAAGCAGGTTCAACCGCGGGCTGCGCAGGCAGACGGTTGGCAGTTTAGTGCGCCGCATGTTTCTGCACACGGTTGTGTTACCGGAGTACGGGACGACGGCGTCATTGGTCTCCGGCGCAGGCAGACGGACGAAACCGGAGCTAGAAAAGCTAGGCGGTACTGCTGGACTGGCGTCTGTGACGGCCTACCGGGTTGCGTCAGGGGTTACAATGCGGTACTACTCGATCGACAGGGGCTGTTTGTTCCAAGAGCTTCGGATTCGCGCTGCACTTGCTCGCGAAGAAACGGGATCGCCACAGCGCGGTCAAACGTCAGTGCGTCACCCTCGAGCAACAGCCGCTCCCGTAGGCCGCGCGGACACGTGATCCGGGCGACGAACTGTACTGGGTGCCGAAGGCATCCGGAAGGGCGCCGGAAGATATCCGGCGGGGTCTCACGCGATTGGCGCAAAGCGAAAACACCACCCAGCCTACGTCACGCGAATAAGTTTTGGCTATAATTCGGTGACGTCACGTAGACCACGCCGGAAATCAACCCGCCGGAATCAACCCCGCTGGAATTCCGGCACCCAGTGTAATTCGGTCGCACAAATTTGTATCAGCTTACAGGGCAGAGTTGTACGAAAAGGTCACTTCACGAAGCGCAAGGGCAAATTCTGATATGGGCTTACCCGGGCCAGCGCTTGGACTGCAGCCTCGTACTCGTCCGGTGGCTGTAAAGTTACGGCAGGGTTCTTCAATGCTTTTCTGGTCATGAAACTTCGCCGTCACGCTATGGGAGAGCTTCGTTCGCTGCCCAGGGAGGCCGCGCCGCGGCGCTGGCGTTGATCGGAGGGCAACCGGGGGCGTGGTCAGAGCGCGTTTGGCAGGGAACGGACAAAACAGACGCTCGCCGCCTTATCAGCAGTACGCTTTCGCTTTACGTGCCATGGGCCACTGAAATGGACTCATCATTTTGTGAGTGACGAAGACATTTGGTGTGAACAGACATGCTGCTACTGCGTTCCTGCCTGCCGGTCTGGCTACAGACAGAGCAGCGGCGGCCGCGCCCCTCGCGATAGCCTTTGTCCCCGTACGAAACTTGGCCGGGAGTTTCATGACCAGAAAAGCACGGTTGGCGTCGGATTTTCTTTGGTCTCTGTTCCAATTTCGGCGGTGCTTTCAGGAGGGGTAACCGGCTGAAGGGGGGCGGTTCCCGAACTCGGATGCACGGGCTGGTAAACTGGGGCGTACGATGGCGGTTGCGGTGGTAAGGCATCGAAAATCCATTGTCCTTCAGCTCCAAGGCCGTGCAGAAGAAGGCCTCGTCGGCGGGCCGCCAATAGGTCGGACGGAGCGGAGGCGAGCGTGAATTCGTTATCGAACAGGCGCAGCCGCCGCGGCCAAGGGAGGGCGGGCGCGCCTGGGGAAGCGAGGAACGGCGGCGAAATTCTGGGCAGCATCATCCTCGTCGCCCGTTTGTTATGTCGGCCGCACGGATGCACTGCACTGCACTACACATCGTAGCCCAGACGGAACGGAACTGTTTATTCAAGGATCGTCCGTCCTATATATACAGTGTGTTGCGACGATAACTGGAACACTTTAAAAAATTTTCCTGAGCGATCCGCCGCTCTGTTCACGCTCAAACTTCACACAAAGGTCGCATTTTGCGGTCTATTTTGTTTGACACCAGGAACAACAACGGTAGTTACCTGTTTATTCTGAAAATAAATAAAAACGATTTTCGCCTATGGGAAAATGGCGGCGATTTGGACGTGCGAGCCCGAAAACCGGGTTTTCTGATCGTCTGTTAGCTCATTTCTAGGTGCATTTTCTGATCGTCTGCTGCACCATTTGGCTCCGTACGTGAATCCCAAACATGCGTTTCACTCTGCAGGTGGCTCCGTCGTTCCAACATCAACTTGCGCTGGCTCGCACGTCCAAATCAGCGGCCATTTTCCCATAGGCGAAAATCGTTTTTATTTATTTTCAGAATAAACAGGTAAGTACCGTTGTTGTTCCCAACAACAAAATAGACCACAAAATGCGACCTTTGTGTGAAGTTTGAGCGCGAACACAGCGGCGGATCGCTCAGTAAAAAATTTTAAAGTGTTCCAATTATCGTCGCAACACTCTGTATGTACAGTGCGGTCCACTGTTAGGGGGAAACGGCGAGCGCTTGGCCGCTGCTCTCCGCCAAGCGCAGGCTCTGAGAAGTGGCGAAAATCGGAGGCAGCCGGTACATGCGCACTGACCACAGGCCGGAGAAGCCGCTCTGCCGTCTGCTACGGCGCTTCACCGTGCCTATCCGATCCTTCGAGTGCGAAATTACCGATATCACAAGCTGAGCGGCGCAGCGGAGCGCCGTAGCAGACGACAGAGCGGCGTCTCCCGCTTCATGCATCGGTCAGTGCGCATGTGCCGGCTGCCTCCGATTCTCGCCACTTCTCGGCGGTGGCACTTCGCGGAGCGCAGCGGCCAAGCGCTCGTAGTTTCCCTTGACGCATGTGCACATACTACAGGGGTGGCGCCACATCATAATTGGCTTATTTCTCTATGTCTTGGCGCCTACAGATATTAGAGAGTTTTAGCAGTCCGTCCGTTCCGTCACGTACGTTGCTACCGGGTTTACCGGGACCCGTCTGCGCCTGCGCGCGCGGAAGGGCGAGGAGGCGAGGATATGGCGAAGGCAGGCCAGCGGAACTAATCCCCCTACCGTGACAAATGCCCAAGTGCCCAGACGGGTCCCGGTCAACACGCTAACTACGTACCGGACGGTACGGACGGACTGCTAAAACTCTCTAATATGGCGGCACCTAGTGCTACTACGTGATACTACAGCCATCGTGTCATATCCTTTTATTTTTAGTTTTAAAGCGAAGCTTTTGACCTCTATGCCCCAATTCCATCGCGACCGTAGGTGTCAACAGAAAACTCCTGCGAACAAATAAAAGAAGTTGCTGGCACCGCCAGGAATCGAACCTGGAACGAATAGAGAAACAGAACCAGAGCATTTGTCTTACCGGTTGAGTGACGAGCCCACGCGGAGACGGGGGAGACAAACGTGGCTCTCACTGAGCAGATCGGCGGGTTTACCCCCCTCCGTTCTCACTGAATGCTATGTGTTAGCATCATGCGACCTCTCGTGCCACTGTGCGCTCCGCCCACTGCACGTGTAACACGCCGTGTGCGCGCCTTGCACATGTGTGAGGAGTTATAAAAATTAAAGGAAGCTCACACAAAAAGCATGGCATCGCCCTTCTCCATTTCTGCCGCCGATCTCGTCACCTCTGTCAGTGGTGGCAGAGATGAAGGAGAAGTGAGATCGTCTAACACAGTGTTCGAGCTTTCTTTAATGTTATAAAAAAAGTCCTCTCATGTGCTTCATCAATACAACTCAACCAACCACCGTTCGCGAGTCATGCATTGACTTAACCTTAGCAAAAAATTGGCCGCGTATCTGCTCCTTTCGTTGCAAATGCCGTCAAAAGACGATAGTCTTTATCGGCTTTTGGGAAGTAAATGCCTCCCTTCGCTTTCCCGCTCACCTCTCATGTTGTTCCTCTTTCCTCCCAAGGTAAAGACGCCAAAGATTTGCTTAAATTATTTTAAATTTCCCGCGTTCCATTGCTCCAAACCGGGTGACTCGATGCGAACGCTGCCGTACGGCGAAGACGCGCGTTAGTTGAGGCGCCCTACTTCAGCGTTTATAAAACCGCGTTTCCCTACTCCACGTGCGTTGCAAGCAGAACGTGGAACCTACCTAGTGGAACCTTGCGTAACTGTTGCCGGTTGATTTCTTAAAATGGCCCCAGAAGCTATAGTGGCGCGGGCGACAGCAGGCAACGGCGGAGTGAATTCTTTTTCTGCAGTTGATGAAGTATTTAATTTCGCAAATTCAAGCATGTTTGATTTTTTTATAAAGGAACACTGCAAATATCACTTCTGTATCGATTTGTTGTCTAATATTTGCGTAATGTCTTGTTCTTCTTCAACAATGTTGACAATTATGAACGTTCCACCGGACATAGACGGGTAGATTTAGCTGTGACTATATAAGACTATTGCGCAGGCATTGTTTTGCTTTGGCCGGGTGGCTGAATCGGGTCACAGACAGACAGACGGACAGACATACAGACAGACCTAAATTTCTGGGTTTAAGTAGCCCAAGAAAGACTATCGTCTTTAATAATATCTCTTTGAAGTAATAAGGGGTATGGTTAAGTGCATTTCCCTTGTTTCTGGTTTCACTCTTTGTAGAGCCAAGTGTGTGAATTCAAGTGACATCTCATGGGTAATCGTTGTGGGTGTCATTTACAGCTTTGCTTTCAAACCACCTTCACAGGGTGGATTGGCACGCATTTTTTCGTTCCTTTTTCTTACCAAGCACAATAGTGCATGAACACTCACATGTGTTTAGTCCTGACTGCCGATGGTCTCCCTTTTTATAGCTTCGTTTTACAAGCTCTTCACAAACTAAATCAAACATATTCTTACTCGGAAATATTAGCATTCAGTTTTCTTCTAATCCCATTCGAAAATATTAGATCCAATTCGCAGTCCCAAATTTTATATTCGCGCACTTCTACCAAAAAAAAAAAAACAAGGCAATCTTTTACAAGATTCGTGGCGTATGCGCAGAGGGCAGTGGGGCAACACCGAGAGCACGAAACCTCTACCATGTCTACTGGGCTTGCAAAAGTAATGGCGAACCTTTATATGGGTAAAAAAAAAGAAGTGTTGACACGCGAAGTATGTCCAAGCGATTTGCACTTGCAGGCGAAGCCACCCAAGCACAAATTTTATACGTCGACACCCGTGTCTGGCTTTTCCACACGATCACAGTGCTGTGTTATGCGGAGAAGTTAAACTCATGAACGTTTCATGCGGAAATCTTGTTGCGTCACCAGTGATGTTTCGAGGAACAGTTGAGAAATTGCCGTGTATCTGCTTGCTTCACTCGAAAGACCGCTGCGGCGTAGTACCTCTCTCCTCCCTAACATCCCACCCTCACGCTCTTCTGCTCCTCACATAGTCAGCGCGACGGAGATTTGTCCAATGTAATTTTCCCGGCTTCACACTGTTGGCGTGCACCTTTTCCTTTATCTGTTTATTTTTCTGCCTGGAACAGCACGAGCTGTGTTCTTTTTGTTTGTTTTTATCTCGCCTTTCTGTGCCATTTACAGCGTTTTCTTTTTCAGTTTGCTGTCGTAAATAAACAACCCAACGTGTATTCTAATTGAAAAAATAACGCCGGTATTCCTGGTGCTTGAGGTTTCGCTTGCGCCAAATAATGTGGACATGTATGACAAATGCCAGCAGGCTTATTATTTTGGAATGGTCCTGTATATTGGCGGTCTAGTATTCTTTCACTTTTAGCCAGGTGGCTAAATTGAGTGAGTGGCAGACAGACAGGCGGAAGTTTTTGCATTTAGGTGGCCCAAGAAACACCATCATCTTAAAAAAAATTACTGAGAGTGTTGTGGCAGCTTTTGAGCATCGCTTGATGCTCAAGGACTGTCATTTGAAAACCAGTGCTATACAGTAGCCGAGTGTTTTTTTGGACTCAAAAAATTCGGATTTGCTGGATATTTCGGACTTCCCCGAGGAACCGGCAGTTGTCCTATAGGAGTAACGACTCCCGGATTTTTCGGAGTGCTCTTTTATTCGGACTATTTTTCGTTCCCCTCCATGTCCGAAAAATCGGTTGGCTACTGTAAATCTAAGCACTGGAAGTTTATGGGAAGTTTTTTATAGATCTTAATGAGATATGTCAATAGTATCTCAGAAACACTGAAGCTTCCTAGATAACTGAAAGATTAGGAACGAAATTTCATCTTCAATGGATCCAGTTGCAGCTCGAAATGTGTTGTATTACAGATTCTGCAAAAAATCCCAGTTTTACTAAGGAAGAAGAACACAACACATGACGAGTCCATGCAGTCTCACACTGGCAGCAAATTTATTGACAAAACACACAGCCTACAGCGAGCTTGTCTGAGTATGCAAAAATGTCAGAAGAGAAAGTGATTGCGTCCCAATGGCCCTCTCCAGTACTGGGCATATAACAATCAAGCACTCACTAAATCGAGCACAAAAAATGTCACACTGCAACAAAGACAAGAAATTTCTAAATTTACAGCAGCAAAAACATTGCGAGAGCTGCCAGAAAGGCACAAAGCGAACTATTGTGCCGATATCCAACACTGTGAATATATATATTGACTGAGAAAAAAAGGCATATGAATGCAAAACAACATCAGGATGCCATCAACCAAAAAGAGTTACTCGCGAGTTTGTGAGCCTTGAAAGGCCCAAGGCAGTGGAGGAAGAGAAAATCCTTCGCAAGCTTAGAAAAGATTCATCAACCTTCCAAAATATATATCTCCTTCATGAAACAAAACCTACTGAACTGCAGGGGTGCAGCGCATGGGTGGTAGGTTGGGACGATTGCATTTTGCAATGTCAAGCCCACAATCACTGAAATGAAGCGTTCAAGACTCCAGTACTGAAAACGGAGCTGCCTTGCTATTCCCTTTCATTTACAATTGCTGGAAATCAGTGTGATCGACGCATGAAGTGTCAAAGAGGCCAGGTATGCTCAATCTTTTTTATACCACAATTAGTAGGAAGTTTTTCAACCAGTCCACTTCAGAACTTTCTTTCTACACTTGATAGAGAAGCAGAGTATCTATAGGCTCTGCCCTTTTCCACCAATTGTGGTGGTGCCCATTTTTCGTAGCCGTTTTGCCCCCTTCCTATTTACATTAACAGATAACAATTACGATACAACTAGCTAATATTTTTGTGCCTTAGATAAACTCGCCTTATTTCAATAACAGAGAAAAAGTATTCTCACAATGGCACATGATGTACATTAACAAAGTGCCAAGTTAGACAACAGCTGTCCTTGTAGCCGCAAGAATAAAGTGCAGCTGTTTACCATGAACATTCAGTATCGTAGCAAATAACATATTTGTACTTGAGTAAGAGACGGTGGAGTACTTGTTTCTCATGTAAAAAAACCCAAGCTTAGTCTAGTGGTAGCACTTACAGCTCAGTGCATACAACCACAAAAGACATGCCTCAATTCCATAAGCATGCATAATTTCACCGGGGAAGAGATGCCATCAGGAGACAATTTTTTTGGCACAAGCTGACGTATACATGTAAAGGGTACACAATTAGTTCAAACCACCCGACTTTAATGCAGAGCTGGCATGTTTGGCTAACAATGACTGCAGTGAAACTAGAGAGCTGTTTCAGTTTAGATGACTCTTAATTAACATTTATTCTGGGAATTGCCAATTCATTTGTGCCACCAACAATCTAGAACAATGGCTTTGTTGAAGAGCTCTACTATATGGAACAAGCAACGTGTGGACGAGAAATTTTCGATCACTTTACTCGACATATGTAGCTATAGCTTTTTGCGGAATTGATACATTGTGGCGTATGTACTAATGAAAATCGAAGTGCAAAAGCTCACGTGAAAATCGTGAACAAATGTGCGTTTTTCATTTATTTGGCTAGTAAGCGCGTGTGCGCCAAGGCAGGACAAAGGCACAATGACAGCAGTTAAGGCTGCCATGTCTCCAAGCAGGCACTGGCGACGGTCAATAATAAAAAACACCTTTTCAAAATTTTATACCATAGGTGGCATAATGAAATGCAATAAGCAAATGGAAAGATGCCTAACTGTTCGTTTCCCCACAGCTCAGTCTCTCATAAGGGTTGCCCTCATTAGCATCGAAAAACACTGTCAAACACACGACAGGTTGTGCGTTTTTGGCACAGCTATTGTAAAATTGTGCTTCCAAGTGTAGCGTGGTGCCGATGGGAATGTAAGCAATAACAAGCAAAAGTCTCCAAATGGCTCGCACCCAAGGTTCTTGCTTCGAATCTGTGCACCCGTAGTAATGGGTCAGATTTGTGATCAGGTGGTCCTTATTATTGTGAGCACCACTGCTGCTTTTGTGTCTGTTTGGCAGATATGTACACGCTGGCTTTCTCATGGTCATTTGAGAAGATACACACAAGCAAATTTACTATCCCGATGAGTCAGGAGCCTTGACTGAAAAACATGATTACACAAGCAGATAAACAGAGAAATCAATTGAAACCAAATAAAATGAATGATATTGACAAGATTTGAAAATGACGCAATGAATAGACATGACACACCGTATATACAGTCTACTAGGTGAAGCGTTTCGAAGCCAACAGCACTTTGTAGCAGGGAAAGAAAAACGGAGTATAAGCTAAACGGTCAAACGAGACAGGGGAATTGATGTCTAACCAACCAACATGGGTCATTTTTTGAAGTATATAAAAATTTCCAACTGGTCCCACCGAATTTTTCTACATTAGTGAGATGAGCAAAATTCCACGGCTTTGAACTTCCCACCAGTGACTTCATATAATTAAATATGGCCTTGTTCAATAATGCCATTACTGTCCGAACATCTTGCCACTGTTCGGTTGTTGCTAAATGTAGCATGCCATGCGATACGACAAACAAAACATTGTTTTTGCATTGACCACACGCACTAAGAACAAGATAACACTGCAACAACACCCTCTGCGCAACGTATCGCAAATCCACGACAACTGTGATGGCATTTCGTGACCGACTTGCACAACCAGCAGCAACACATTTTTCCTTCTCGTGAAGTTTGGCGCGTCCTCCTTGGCCGGCGATGGAGCTGTCTCCTCTACGGCTGCCGGAAGCTGACGTGAACGAAGATGCTGGCGGGAACCAGCGAGACGAAGGAGTTGTTGCAGAGCCGCACGTGTCGGTAGCCCTCACGCGCAGCCTCCAGGGGCAGCGCGTACTTGGCCAGCTTCATGTTCTTGCCCGTCCTGCTCTCGTCCTTGACGGTGAACACCAAGATGGCCAGCTGGGGGACGTGCACCGGGAGCTCAAACTTCTCCTCCCACGTCGGGTTGAAGCCTGAACAGCACAAGACATGTTTGCAACTTGCATCGCTCCACGTGCAGGGCGTTCTGGACAGGAGCTTTAAAGGGGACTCACCCGATCGCATTCCTGTGGGACATACTAAATCATGACCCACAGGCTATAAAAGCGTCGTGTACAGGTAAGAAAAGGTCCACAAATGCATAGAAGTGTTCCTAATGGCCTAGTTTGATCCTTTTAATAATATATTACTGCTGTAATGAAGTAAAAAATAAAACAACAAGCACATTTCGGTTTGTCTAGTTTTCACTAGATGGTGCTAGCTGTCTAGCAAGTGAGTGTTTTGTGTATTTATTTGAGTACAGAAGTCACATATTTCTAAAATAGGCAAACTAGGCCATTGTGATCATTTGTATATATTTGTAAATGTTCCCATATTTTTGCATATTGCCAACTTCCATTGTTTACCCTACCATTCTTACTGCTATAAAAAGAATGGGCCCTTAATTTAAGCGCAAATAGCTCGTTCGGAAAGCTTGTGAGCCCCGCCTAATTTGCGTTAACTTTTGGCGGCCTCAGCCAATCCCAGAGCTGCCACATGTGACATCATAGGTTCTGCTGTGGGAAATGAGCTAGTGTGTCGCATGGCCATTCCCTTTCTTCCTAATTATGTCACTTGTTTGAGCGATGTTTCGGTTAAAAGTGGTATCAGTATGATTCTAACAAGGCAATCTTTCGAATGAACCAAACTTGTGTTTTGTCTGCATGGCCCCTTTACGAATGGGTTTAGGTGCGGACTCACCATTCAGTGGCTTAAAGTAGCATAGAGAGAAAGATTTTTGCTCCCATTCTCATTGGCTATACTTGTTAACCTCTCTTTATCATGAGCTAATTATCAAATGACAGCATTTTAAAATAATCACTGAGGGGACATATGTCTGTAGAAGACAATAAGCCTGGTCTAAGTGCGGAAATATTTCATGTGATGCCTCCACAAAAAGAACAAATGTGTGTTGTGTAGATGTGGGCTCGTTGGTACATTTCAAACAAAGAGAAACAGTACAAGCACAAAAGACTACAAACGAAGGAAGGCAAACATGGCACCGTTTGATAAGGTTTACACAACAATATGGCTTGAGAGTTTTGTGTACAAGCCTAATGTAAAATAAATAAATGTGGTGTCGGGTTTGTTGGCCTTCTCTTCTAGTATTGCGTCTTTGAATTTTTCTCTTCCATTTACAATTATTTTTTCTTGCAAGTCGAATACTCAAAGTGGACTCAGTGGCATGCACTAAATCTCGCACACGACAAAGAGCAAGCAGTCCCATTACTCAGGCCAGGTTTATTTATCGCTTTGACGAATATTTCTTCCAATGTTATTTATCGGCACCCGCAGTGTCTCACTAGTGTTGCGCATCAACATCACACTGCATTCGCAAGTGGATGTGGCTGGGTGGACGACTTCCATGGGTATTCTTTCTGTCGTCTTGTGCCTTGTTGAATGCACCGCACCAACATGAACATGGGCCACCATGATATGCAAGGTTGGCTGTAAAGATGATTTTGTAAACTAATAACTGCCAACTACCACGTTCTTTTTTTATGAACGTCTCTGGAAGATGTTCTTTTGATAAATAACACTTCCTTATGAGACATATGATCGCAGAGTTAACTGCAGCATGCACAGTTCCACAGCTTCCATGTCCACTGTCGCTGCATGTGCGTGTGGGCATGATCCCAACCACTATCGCCATTCCCATAGGTAGCAGCCCTGCTTCAACAGCCATTCTATGTCACTGGTCTTCTCTGTCATCTGCTCAGAAGGCGATTAAGGAACTCTTACGCTTTCTACGGGCGATGAACGTAAACTCCAGCCTACTATAGACTGAAAGCCTTCAGTGTCAATCACTGAACGTGAACGGTTAGTGCTTCAGCGCTGGGCATACCTGTCTGCTCCAATTTTTCTTTATTCTTTCCTTTCTCTTTTTTGCCTATGTTCCCTTTCCCACGTGCAAGACAGCAAACTAGGCCAGGTTAACTTTCCTGCCTTCCTTCTACATCCTTCCTTCCTATGCCAACATGCTGGTCTAAAAACTTGCATGCCAAGGAAAGGTGTCAGGGATAAAAAAAAAAACAAGGCCTTCAAGACACCGCAAGATTCCACCTGAGATAAATGTAATGGCCAGAACCAATAGAGCTCCCTGTCATGCGGAATTTTAAGAAACAGCAGTTATATGTGTATCCTACGAAGATGTGTATAGGAAACCGTTATGAGTAACGGAAATCCAAATGATAACTGCAGTTATAACACACAACTGTGTGTGTTACAACTGCATGTTATGTGCGTAGCCCAGGAAAACCTTGCATTATTTGTGCTGTCTGAGAAATGACAACACATCTCTACATGAGCACATTTTCCATGTTTGTGGCCCGAAGAATGGCTGTCACCATCGCAAAAAACCACAAAAACTTCACAAGTCCATAAAAGTGACACTTTAAAAAAACAAGCTCAAGACAAACCAATAATTCAATCTATAAATCAATCAAAGAAAAAATACTGCTTACCATTGTTGCGGACGAACCTGGTCTTGACCTTCTGATTGTCCAGAGGGTGCCCGCAGATTTTGACGACGACGTACGGGTCCACGATTTCACCATCCGTGGACTCGTGGGGCTTGGGCAGTTGCTGGCCACTGATTATCTGCAAAGTGCAAGGCAAACATCAGGAATGAGTTACTTCTTGAAAACAGACGATAGCTTCAGGCACGTAAAATGTATCTATAAAAGTGAGAGCTCTTAGGAAAGTTACTTAAAGATCAGCAGTTGCTGCAAACCAGTCATGAATGGCTGTTGCTTCATTTAAAATAATTATCAAATAATTGAAAAAATAAATATAGTAATGATGCAGTGTTCCAAACTTCTTAGCGCATAACATGTGAATGCAGTGTACCATGGAACCGTTGCTGTCAGGTAAAAGTTGCAAAGCAAAGCAGAAGGCATGATGAAGTTGCAAAGGCTTACAAACTCGCCATCGCACTCGCAGCAAGCACCTCCATAGACTGAACCCTTAAGCTTTTAAGCTTGGCGTCCACAACACCGCCGAAGAATTATTTGAGGCTCACCTCTCAAGCCAAAGAGTGCGAACCACAGAAGCAGGTAAAGACATTCTCTCCTGCCTGGGGCTTTCAGTCCCACCTCCACATTCGCCTCCTGACCTAAGAAGCATCCCACACACAATCCGTCAATGCCTCACTGTTCCCCCTCTACCACGAAACATGCACCCTGTGCACCACGCGGCCAGACGAGCGGCCAGAGCCAGAGCAATTTCAAGGCAATATGGAAATGAACCCGACACTGCCTACATGGATGCTGCCACGCACCCTGAGATTCGGGCCACGACCGTTGTTGTAGTCATGAAGAAACACCACCTCACAAGTTTCACTATACCACACCACAATTCACTGCAAGCGGGGGGAAGCGGCCATCGCCCTCGCCGTGAGTCAAGCCACACCTGCTGTCATCATCACCGACTCCAAAATTTCACCAACGGGACAATTCACCGCACAGCCCTCAAGATTCCTACTCAACACCCGCCAAACCGTTCCGTCAAGATCACTGATCGATTGGTTGACTGATTGTAGGGTTTAACATGCTAATGCAACGCAGGCGATGAGGTGCACCGTAGTGGAGGGCTCAGGATTTATTTTGACCACCAGGGGATCTTTAACGTGTGCTGAAATCTCGTACATAAGGGCATTTTTGCATTTCACCTCCATCAGATCCATCAAGATCATCTGGGCCCCCACTCATCTCGACGATGGGGGCAATGAGACCGCCCATCTCCTGGCTCAAGAGCTATCCCATCGAGCCGCCTGCTTCCCCTTAGCAGCTTCTGTGAGGCGCCCGGGACACTATCACATTGTAGGAGGCTGCGACCAAGCCCCACTTCCCCGCCCCAATCTCCATGAGCTTTGGGACTGAGCCTTGGCCAGCTCCAACCTCGAGGATCAGCGTCAGTTGGTCAAGAGGGCTGTCGACGCGGCCCGAGCTCAAGGTGTCCTGGACTAAGGAAACTACCCCGAAGATTCCATTTTATTTTTTTTCTCTATAAAGAAAGTTTATTCTCTCAAACTCAAAACCCACTCAAATTCCCTTGCTTCTCAAATGTTGTCATCCGTAATTTTACGCACATCTCGAATGTGTTTGACTTTCTTACGCAGACCCAGTGGTCTACAAGAACGCCAGCCTCTAGAAATGCATGTTGCGCAGAAAAACCACAATATCAACTGCTTTACGGCCGCACCAATGTCGTACAGCGCACCTCACGGGTGAACAGAAATGAAACGCCTTTGGCAGGAGATGGGGCAAAAGGAAGGTCTTTGCACCGCACAATAAAAGATTCCCCACTCCCCCACCTAATACCCGTCATGGAATCCTTGTGGTCTATGTCTTCCCTTTTGAGAACATTGCAGTAGTGAATTGCTCTCAGCGCACTTGCAAAGAAGGTACCCATATATTCAGAACCACTGCGTTTGGAACACTGCTTGAATGCCACTTCGACCTTTTATAATCAAAACTGCAATGTCCCATTGTGCTCGACATAAAAATGGCATTGTCAAGAAATACTCATCATTTGTCTCCATTCTCTTTGGACCCTGAAGCAGGCATGTTTGAGAGCCATGCACATATATTGTGTCTATTGGATTCATATTATACATTTCTTACTGTGTTTACTAATATTCTTCAACTCAAATGTTTGACTTTGAATAAATGCTGAAAACAAATCATTCAACACCCTTTTTTCCCTCTCAGAATTACTACGTATATACATCTTGCGTTTGAAAAACATGAGATTGTGTCGATTACATCGATAAAGCTGAAAGCATTTGTTACTATGATCCTTTATCATCTATTTGACACCAACCAAAACAGGTTGCGACTGTGCATTGTATAATTATTGCACCAAAAATAGATAAATTATGGCTGCACTGCATAGAACAGTTGACATCATTATTTTAAGATAAATCAACATTCGGTGCTTTTCTACCAAACCTGCGCACACGCATGATAGCCAGGACAATACAGAAAGTAGGTTCCAAAACTAACAGCGTGAAAGAGCATGAGAACTGAAAATATGTCACCCCGCCATAACAGTGGCTTTTTCTCCGCTTGCAATTCACCAAAAATTGCCGGTTGCTCCGCGAATCGCGACATCATTTGTTTAGACTGTTCTTTCCCAAAAAATTCATCCCTTTGGCGCCTTACCCTGAGAATGAGCATCCTCTTGAGTGACGGGTCGGGGCGGTCGAAGTTGAAGCTTCCCTTGCGGAGGAACTCTGGCATGAGCACGTAGCCGCAGCGGCCGTTCATCGAGAACTTGGCCTCATTCAGGAACATCTTCTGGTCCCAACTCTGGTAGTTCAGGGCAACTGTCAAACAATAACAAAAAAGGAGGGAAAGAGAGGACTCAGGCTATGGCATGGCGACTCTACCCCCCCCCTCTTCTCTAAAAAATATAGCCACCGTGGAACACATTTCCCAGTCATTAAGTGGCTGCAGCTCCCCACAAAAAAGCTGATGGAAAGAATGGTCAAACAGAACTGATGCCCCGCCAATCAGAGATTGCACTGCCCTTCCGATTGATAGCAGTTGCAGTGGCAGCAAAAATCAAAAGTGCTGTTTTTCTTCCCAGAAACCCTTCTTTTTACATGAAAGAGCATTTTTTAACTCGCATCTGGGCTCACAGGGGTGGCAGGTGAATTTTGCCAATGATATGTGGTTTTGTGCTTGTAAAGACAGAGGGCACCACGGCGATCATTGATGTAGTGTGTGTGTTACCGAGAGAGGGCACCACTGCCACGATTGCTCATGTATATATTCCAAGGGAAATAAAGCCTTGAGGTCAGTTGCCCGTCACCCGGCGTGGTGTGTCCGTGGTTAGCCGGGCGCGTGCTTGAAGAAGTACGCCCCGCAACAGTTTGGCATGAAGATCGGCATCTACTTCCACGCATACACTGGATGCATCAAGCCTTGTTTTTCCAAACATGAGGGAGAAGTGGAATGGGAAAAGAAGTGGGTGGGAGCAGGTGTGCTGGCAATGCACACTCTCTAGATCAGGGTTTTTCAAAATGGGTTTCCCGGAACCTTGGAGTTCCGAAAGCCCTCGTTTGGGGTTCCGCAAGCCACTATAATAAATTTTTCTGGTTCTGCTCACGCCAAGTCACCTAGGTGGTGAACCCAACTTGCGATCGATCTAAGAAACCTCCATTACTTACGCCCAAGTGTCAACAAGCACGTCTCAGTGCATAACAGAAACGCGCCAGCTGACAAATCCTGCGAGCAGCTTTTGCCAGCCAGACTTCGAAAACGGGCTGCGCGGTTAAGCTATTGCACTTGAATCTCGGAGGCCTTATACCACCCCCATGCGCATTTATCAGGCTAGCAGACAGGTGCCGCTAGCACACGCGCTCGCGTAAAGTCTACGGGGGAAAAACGATTGAACCATAAATCACGTGGGCGGCATATTGCCGTCAAAATAGCCTCACCACCACCATAGGCCCCACGCTTGCTGCACGCTATGCCTAGCAACTCAACATCAATGTGCGCCGTCCAGCATGAGCAAGAACGCGAAACACAGAGCGCACTCCGAAAGTTTTTTCCGGTACGGATTTGCAGAAACTGAAGGAAACCCCTAAAGTGTGATTTGCTACGAAATGTTGGCAAACAGCTGCGTGAAACCTACAAAGCTCTCTTGCCACCTCGCCACGAAGCACCCATAATTCAAAGATACGACGCTGTCATGAAGTGAAGTGGAAGAAGACGACGATAACTAACACGCGCTCTGCGGGGTAGGTTCCAAACACCCCTAGAGCACTGTCATCATCGTCTTTCGGGGTCACCCACGTTATACTCACGAGTGGGCCAATGGGAAGGTGCCAGCACCGAGCCGCCGTGGAAAGACGCGATCCCGAAGGAAAAGAAGAGACAGTGGTCATGTGGGACTGTTGCCGAGACGTACGCCTGTCCGGTGCCCAGACCCATGGCGTGGCTCAGTGGCCACCCACAACTAGAACCGCTAGCCCCTCTCTTAGCTGTCCGCAATTGTCTTGTCAGGCGGTCTTCCAAGAGGAAGGTGGCGCGTTCAAAGAACTGCGTCCAAAACACGAACGGGAGCTCGGAGCAAGCCTTGCCAGTCTAGACCCCGACGTGTCACCTGGAAGATCGCTGCCATCCCATCATAACTGTGCGCCTATGACCGGTGGTGCGACGGACTCATGAAAGCGAGCAATATGTACTGAGGTTTTTCACTCCGTCTAAACTACCAACATTTTCTTTGAGGCTTAGCTCGCAATTACAATTTGTCAGCTTTTCTCTGTCTGTTGTTTGTTTCAGTTTTGGGTACCATAAACAGAAAGTCTGGATCGTTGATGGAGTCCCTTTCTCATCAACATTATTTTTAAGAACCTGACAAAAATTGACTACTTCGAAAAAAAGAAGCAACAGATGGAAGTAAAAAAATGGACTCGCTCAAAGTGGTGAAACATTTTTTTTAGATTTCGAACTACTGAGAGTCGATGTTTTGGGCTGTGGCGAGAATTTAAAATCAGTAATATTTTTCGTTCCAGAATTATGCAACGTCCATGAACAAGACTAAAGTATCATACCTGCTCATTTACAGGATAGCTAAACAGCTGAAACTGCATAAAAGATGCGAGGACCTCATCATGCCTTGCACTGAATATATGAAGACATTGATTGGGAAATAACACATACAGAAAGGGCAGCAAGTGCCAATTTCTAATGACACCGTCGGCCGACGCATCCGTGAAATGGTGTCTGATGTGGAATTGCAAGTCATCAAAAGCATCCAGCAATCTCCGAAATTTGCTGTTGCCGTGGATGACAGTTGTGATGTTGCTGGCTGCCCTCGGCTGGTGACTTTCATGCGATATCTGGCTGGCAATATAATTATGGAAGAGTTCCTGTGCTGCATCGAACTGGACACTAAAACCACTAGAAAGGAAATTTTTGATGTACTGAATGAGGTCTCTCTTTCCAAAAGACTTTTCTGGAGCAAAGTCATCGGTGTTTGCACTGACAGCGCCAGTCGATGACAGGGATAGGGAAAGGGTTCATTACACTGATCAGGGAGGTCAGTCAACAACAACGTTATAATCACTCACAGCATGATTTAAAGGGAAGCTCTGACTTGCAAGGAGCTTAGTGCAGAGCTCACAGTTGCGGTGAACCATGTAGTGAGGACAACCATAAATTCTATAAAATCAAGACCTAAAGCTATTCGCCTTTTCGAGGTGCTATGCAGGGACGTGGGAGCTGCCCGTGAACATTATGAGCATTCGCTGCTGCACACAGAAGTGACGTGGCTATCAAGGGGAAGTGCCCTGAGTAGAGTGTTTGAACTCTGGGAGGAGTTGAGCTCTTCTTGCTGATAACGAACATTTATAGTTGGGCCATTTTTGGAAAGCTCATTTGTTGCGCAGATAGTGTACTTGGCCACCATGTTTGAACAATTTAGCTTGCTGAACGAAGGCCTCCGAAGCAAATGCAGTACCTACTCCGATAATGGCTGCAGATAAAGTACAGGCATTCCGTAGCAAGCTGCAGAGCTGGATGAGTGGTGTAAACAGGGGGGCTACAGTCATTCCAAAAGGCTGTGCTCCACTGAAGCCCAAAATTCCCCATCTAGTTCTGACAGGTCCATTATAATGACTCACCCAATCACAACTCGAGCTCACCCAGCCAAATTTTTTTCTGACATCGGAAATGTAAAATGGATCGTATTTCCTTCATATGTTAATGTAGGCTCACTGAGCAGTGAAATTGTTCAAATAGAAGAAGGGTTTCCAGAACTCCGGGACAACGCTGCCCTTAAAGAGCAATTTGGTGGCCAAAGTGTTGTTGCCTTCTGGATGGAGGCTGCTTCTTTATTCCCACACCAGCTTGATGAGGCAGTGCACATGCTCTTGCCATTTGCAACAACGTATGCTTGTGAGCAGGCATTCTCAACACTAGCGTATCTGAAAACCAGCAGCAGACTTGCGGCTGGCCTCGAGTGTGACTGACCCTTGAATCTATTTGTCCGTGGAAGGAAAGTGAGTTCAGTTGCATGTCAGTGAATATTTTTTATATACCCGTTTGAATTTATGGCACTTGAAATCCCAATGAAAAATGCTTGAATGGGGGGGAGGGGGGGGTTCCTTGGCACTTAATGGAGCATAGCAGGGTTCCCTGGAACCAACGTACTTGAGAACCCCTGCTCTAGATGATAGAATTCGTTGATGGCTACTCTTCGGACGGCACTTCAGATGGAGATGCGTGTAGCAAAAGCATAGAAAGAAACCATGCGCTACATACTGCATTTTTTTAACTACCTGCATCTAGCACTTTATAAAAGGAGTGCAACCCTACCCAGGGGACGTAATTTTGGCTGCATATCTCTTCTCTGTGTATTTTTACGATGTAAAAAATACAGATCAAACACAGTTTAAACTTAAGTTTGTATTTGTTTGGGTAGTTAGGTAGCAGGCACCAAACTAAGGTTGAATTCTTCCTAGTAGTTCGCGGACGGCAAAGGCACACCATAATTGGCTGGATTGGCAAATAAAATGAACAACAATGAATGGCCTAGCTGAGCAAAAAACAAACTTTTACACTGCAAGTGGTAGTCTTACACTGCATATACCAGTAGTCATTATATTGCATTCCAGCATAAGAAATAGGCCTAACACTTGGCCCATGGAGGTAGGTATATGTATAGATGCATCTCAACCAAGCTTGTGTCGCCACAGAAGGAAGTTGAGAGCTCACCTATCTGACAGCCAACGTTCCAGTACTTGACGGGGTCGTAGTTGCTCGAGTCCGTGCGGGTGCCCTTTGGGTAGATCCTCGACAGGTGCTTGCTGTTGTGCCGGATGAAGCTCCGGGCTCCCTCGGGAGTGGACGACAGCTTCGCAGCCTTCACCTCACTGAAGGAGGCCATTTCATTGAAGCGCCCTGCAGAGGCATCGTGGCATGTTAGAGCACAATATCTGCCCGTTTTGATGGCACTCGTAGCACGGGAACCCGGCAGGAAGCTAGGAGCAAGATCGGGCATATGTAAAACAGACTTGAAACGCAAATTATCAATGAAAGGAACACTAATACTGGTATTCCTTCCTTCACTCAAGCCTCCAGCAGAGGAGATCCTTGAAATCGATTTCCCCATGTGTAAGCATTGCGGAGCAAATGGAGTGGAGGAGGGGCTTGGAATACGGCCCTAAAGGTTGTTGCTGCTGTTCCCAAACAGGTGCTTTGCAGGCCGGGAACAACCTCAAGGATGGCACATTAAAAGATGTGCAGAGCAAGGACAATATGTAGCATTTCTTATAAATGAAATTATCCCCAAAAATAAATATTATGATTTAGGCTAAGGGTAAAAACACAACTTGGCCTGCATCAATAGATTAAAGTGCCAGGAATTCAAATTCCCCATTCTCATAAATCGCAGTTGTTTAATAAGGACGAAAATGCCAGAAACGTGAAAATGGGTGCCGACGCCCCACACGCTCATTGGAGAAGCATCTATCAATGTTTCCAAAGTGGTTGAGCACGTTAAATGTAAATCAACGCTTTCTGTGAGCTGACATAATTTAAAAAACACAGACAATAGATTTTATACACTCCAGGATAGGCTGCTTCCCTCACGCTCGTCAGCCATCATGCTTTCAGTTTCGTTTTAAAGGGACACTGAAGTGATTTGTAAACATTGCGGGATTACTAGGGCAAATTGTAGTTCGGAGTCCGTAGGCATTGTTTCGACCACTCTGGCCGCGTTTACGCGAATTTATTTAGTAGAAAAATCAATTCGAAAATGCTGTCCTCCTCTCTTTACGCTCGCCCATTTTCTGTGGCGTTTTCGTGTGACGTCAGCAGGAGATGACCTGGAAAATGGCTGCGCTACTGCACGGTTCGCCGACCAGCCGACCTACCGATCGAGTCAGTCGGCCCAGCGTTTCGTCCGCCGGCCGCCGACGGGTCGCCGCTATTCGCTCGCTCAATTGAAACTAAGCCACAACACCTTTGTGAATGAAAGAATGTGCCTTTCCTTACTTTGTTAGTTTGTACACTGTGTCGAACTCAGAGTCCGGGTCGCTCCACACAAGCGCTGCACAAGTGCACATGCGACGCTTCGCTGACTTTACGCTAGTAGGAAAATCTGAGGCCAATTGAAGGCGGGAGAAGAGTCAGCGAAGTCAATATAGGTACTAAGAAAATAAAATCAACTGAAACTTTTACCGCACAGCGCAAAACTAGGGAGCAGGAAGCACTTTTTGCGCTGGGTAAACAAGCACAGCGGTCAGCAGCACGACCGCACATCTGCGAACGCTTTTCCGTCAAAGAAATGCAATTGCTAGACGTGAGATATTGTGGAAGTTTGGGGGACACTTACTGCAAAAGTGATATACAACAAATAGTCACATAAAGTACTTAAAATGCTTAAAATAAATAAAAGTGTAAACTGGTCATACATTATAAACCTTATATATCCACACTAGCTAGCGCCGGCTCGTGGCCTAGTGGTTTGAGGCGCTGGAATTTGTTTCAAAAGTCGCAAGTTCAAATCCCCGGGGGTACATGTATTTTTTTTTTTTTTGTAAGTTGATTTTTTTCGTATGCGGCCGATGTTTTTTGAACTGAGTTCACCATTTTTGGGCCGTAACGTTCACTGCTCCACGAGCGAGATCGCAGAACGCGCGCATACTGACAATGACGCGCTAGCGAGTTCCCGTTGGCGTGCTGTTGCCACAAGCACCGACTGCTTGCGGGCAGTGGGCCCAGGCCTGAATCAGCACACCCTTGGCCTGGTGCGAACTAGCTTTTTACGAACAGACATGAGTGAGGCAAGCTCCGAATATGCGGGAAAAGCGCATGGCATTTGAGAGTCTGCGGTGACGCGGAGGGCGTTCATCCACTGCGTAGGCCTCGTCTAGTGATTTCTACGATTCCAAGCCGCCCTGGGAGGTTTATCTTAGACATTTCACAGCCGACAACATGGCAGAAGCGCGGTACGATGATTACTGAGTTATTGAGAATGCCCATCCAACAACGCCATCAGATGTCAAGCATGTTGTTTTACAGAAACGAAACCGAAACCGAAACTTTTGATTGCTAACCTTGGGCATCGTCCAATTACGGTACCCCCCCCTCCTGACGTCACAGCCTATAGTTGGTGCGGCCGCCGCAAACCGCGCATAGTAGTTTTTCTTCTTTCGCGCTCTGTAAAATAATTACCGATTTGTCAACCGGATAAACGATGAATAGTGTGTTAATTTGAGCCAGTCTACACAGTGCAAGCAAAAACGGGAGCTTGACAAATTCACTTCAGTGTCCCTTTAAAAAAGCATTGTTGCGTAGTTACCGCAGCCAATAACCTGCCACTGTGAACTCCCGAGCTTCTGCAAGCAATATCTGCGGCAGGAAGTTGCAAAGGGAGAAGACGCACAGCAGGTGCTTAAGCGACTAGACCCACCTGAGCTTCTAATTCGTTCTCCGTGCGCGGAAGTTGCTATCGGTAAGGCATGCCCGCGCTCTGTTCGAGCCTTATTGCTCGTGAAAGGTTAGGGTACTTATTGCAGGGGTTTATCCGACCAATGCAAACTTCTGCTCTTCGCTCGCTGCGAGCCGCCGTTGATAAATTATCCGTACATCTTGCGCGCATAACACCTTGTTATGTTTGGGCCAGGCAGAGCAACTCCGAAGTCGTTTGGCCACGAAGACAACTCGAGGCAGCTGCGGGAAGCAAGCGTGTATTTCACACTGGGTTGGAGCATAGCAAGAGAGAAGAGAATATGAGATGGACGTGATTGCCGGACAAGCTGAGATGAAGGCTGCCGCTTGAGCTACGCCTGGCCGGGCAGCCGCTCTTGTGCGATATTTGAAACGGCGCTTGTCTCTGCTTTGTTCGTGGCCAACGTGAAGTCTGGGTGTCCAGTGTAGGTAGGCACAACGGCTGTTGGAGCGGTGAAAAGCATTTTTCATTTGGTCGGTGACAAATAATAAAAGTGAAAGCCCGCCTCTTCGGTCAAAGAGACATTCTCGGTGGGTGGCCATGGCTTGGCGACGTGAAAGAGACTGTAGCCAGACCACACAGGTGCCTCTCTACTATTTTGTGACGCAATAACTACAGCACGAAAAAATGAAAGGGGAGTGGGAGGGAGAAATGCCAGCTTTCTTTCCGGATTTCTGAGGAAATAACGCATCGTTGCTCATAGAAAAAGATGAGAGTGCTACAAAACGCATAATCTTTCAGTTAAAACAACATTTCATTCAGCCTTTAGTGTCCCGTTAAGGAAGTTTCCGCGGATACGACGAAGTAAAAATATTCTTATTTAGGGGTTCATGTTTCAACAATAAACAGCCCCCAAAAGAACATCAGTGCAGCAGTGACCTAATGCACTTTTATAAGAAAATTGTCTGGGGTTAATACACCTAAACTACAAGTAGAAAGTATGAAGCAAGCTGCTTTACAGCTACACATTGGTTTAAACCCAGGCAAGCTTTTTTTTGCCTCCACTGAGGTTTTAATTACTACAATGTTTTCACACGAAGCCCACATCAACAATACAGTAACCAATGCAGCAAATCAAATTTGCAGTTCTAACAATGTAATTATAAAAGTGCCATCCTCACATGGCAGCGGTGGCTGCAGCCATTGTTTCACTTACGAGGTGCTGTTTTTTTTCCTGTAGAACAGCAGCTGATATTAAAGCTTAAGTTGACACTGAACGGGTTGTAAACATGTTCCAATCACTTCGTGGATGCCCAGCTAATATTTTAAATCAGTGGTTCCCAAATGGTGGTTCGAGGACCTGGAGAGGTCCGTGAGGTCACTCAAGGGGGTCTTCAAAACTCTCACTCCCTCTCTTTTCATTAATTTTGCCAAACCCGTGCCGGCAATACATCAAAGTGCATTTGCAGCATGGCACGTGCACTTGCTTGACTTGCCCGCATAGCTTGCACTTTAAGGTCGGCTTTGGGCACAACACTGAAGCTGTGAGAAGAAATCCGACACGGAAGGCGAGCTTTGAAAAGGTGGGAGGTCTACTTGAGCTGTAATCTGAAGTAGAATTACATTTAAACTGAACTCCTGCTTACAGTGAATATACAAACTACACCTCTAAAGTTCCATCAAGTAGTGAAATGAGTGATTACTTGGTCTGGATTACAAAATGAAGCCAAAAATTATAGCTCCACTGAGTCACTTTAGTGTCTCTATAAGAACAATTAGCCCGGCTTACATTTCTCAGCCTCTTCAAACGACTTGAAGTGAGTCGCTTTGCAGTAGTTCACGCAGTCTGACAGCTCCTTGGCCAAGAAGGTTTTCTGCGTGACCTACAAGTCAAAGCATCATTTCGAAAGAAAAATGGCAGGAAAAAATGAAAGTCGGTAAACTGAAGAAAAATATGCCAGCAAAGCAATAATTTGAGGTTATGGCAATTGCTGTACACGTAAAACAAACCAACTTGGTGACAATTCGCACCTGATGCAAGGCACACTGGATGTACGATCTGAATTATTTGAATATAACAGGCAGAGGTAACACGAAAGGACGAGGACAAGCAGGCTTATTACAAGAGGAGAACTGAGCAAGTGGAGTGCGTTAAATGAGGCACCCATATGTTGGACACAAAAGACCGACAGCAGCCAAAGCAGTACAAATCCTTACAAACATTGTCACAGCGGGATTTATCATTCTTAAGTCGATTAAAACAGAACCAATCGGAGGTCAGTCACAACACTACCGTTAGGTGCCTGTGGTCAAACAGAAACTAGCTTAATCTAGAGGTACAAATCATTGAAACCTTACACTGAATAGTTCAGCGAGGCTTGTAGCTTGATGGAGTCAAACACAAAGCTGAAATGCATTACTACTACCTAACACAAAATCAGGGCATTCCTGGTTGATTAAAGATGTTCTTATGCTGTTAACCATCATTCAAGCCATCCATTTCTCACCTCTCATCTTAAACCGTTTTATGTATGAGCCGCCAACTTTACTACAGTTCGAAGCATTCAGTGAAACAAATTCTTAAAATCTTCTGTCCAAAATTAAGCAAAAGCACATTTTTAGAGGTTCAGTGAAAGTTTATAGCTTTTTTTTTCATACAAAGCCCCATAGGAAGTCTTTGATTTTACACCATTGACTGTTTATAGCTCACTCATTGGGGAAAGTAGATAGAAAGGTACCTACATCTGGTCCAATTTTCCCGCCAGCGTATTACCAATGCTACATCACGTGCCCTAGAGCCAAATGTCTGAGAACATGCTTCAGCCGGTGTTCCTGTGTTGCAGCTTTGCCGCTTTGACCGAAGAGCTCGCTAATTGAACGCGGCGCGAGGGTTGCACCGAGCGTGAGCGCACCTTATTGTCCTTGGCAGTGCTGCCTTCATCCTCGCTATCCTCATCCTGATCCAAAGAAAGGTCTTTGTTTAGCTTCTTGCCCTGGAAGCAAAAAGGCACCATTCATGACACGTGAACCACATGGGACAAACCGTAATGATCGACAAACAGCACGGAACAAGACAAATACGCACCAACTGCCCATTGTTGGTTTCACAAGAACCAAGACAGCGATTCAACAAGACATATTAAACCACAACCACGTACTATTCATCGACCAATCAGGACTAAGCGAGGCCCCATTAAAAGCCACACCGATTGTTCCGAGACGACCATAGGGCTTTTTCGAGCACAGTGTTTGCATAGCCTGAACGAGGACAGCATTTGGGCACTATAAAGCTAATGTTGAGGAGTGCATTCCAAACGCAGGGCACTACATTGCAAGTAATGCTGATTTATGCACAAAGACATGACATTCAAGAGTTCCCGGTGAATGCAACACGACATAGTTGTGGCTACGAACAATTATTTTGTAAAAATGTCACTAAACACCAGACCATTTATTTTGACAGAGCTTATGAAGTATCATGAATTCCACATGGGCAAAAACGGCAGCAGGATGCATTTCGTATCAAAGACAGGGAAACTGTTGTGATAGCCTCACCTTGATCAGAACTTTGTTTTTCAGAGCCGAGGGCGGTGGCATGGCAGTTTCTGTGTCCTCAATCGGCTTCCTGTACAATAAGGCTGCAGCAGGACAGAGGGTAACGTGTGTAAACCCGCTTTTCTGATGGAGGCAAAAAGATTTCGGCGCACGTTAAAGATCTCCAGGTGGTCAAAGTTATTCCAGACCCCTCCACTACGGCGCGCCTCATCGCCTGCGTTGCGTCGGCGTGTTAAACCTTACAATCAATCAATCAGATGTGTGTAAACACCATTGATGCCATAACTCAGTATACCCGGGGTGTTTATTTAACAGCATGAATGTTTATGCTTTGCAACCCAACATGTGCAAAGAGTTATAGGAAGTTTTGTTACAGAAAGAATATTGCACAGTTCAGAGCCTCAGACTCATAATGGTGATGAGTGGTACATAATACATTTTCTATTGCCTTATTCAACATGGCAAATGAAACAAGGAATCAACACTTCGGATTTTGTTTCTCTCAGCAAAAACATTTTTGTAGGCTTTTTTTATAAGCTGTTTGGTTAAGTTGTAGGTGTTCTGAAGTTCTTCGGCTTCAAATTTTTAATTCCTTAGAAGAGGGGGGGGGGGGGGGGGGGGTTTGAACGACGAAGCTATACTTGGGTTATGAAGCCCACTATAGTAGAGGGCCCTGCACTAATTTTGACCCCCTGGGGATCTGGAATGTGTGCTTTCTTCAACTTGATAGTGCTTGCATTCACATTAAGCTTCCTGCCTCTAGCCGATGTCGAGCCAGAATTAAGAGATGACCTAGGAAGGACACAGCCTAGTATGGAGCATTCCCAAGCAAAAGTTAGTTTTTCTTTCCTGCAACCCGGAGCAGCGCAAGCACATGCAATACATTTCAATGTAAACATCAGGTAAGCTGCCATGCCTTTTAGAAGACCGCGCACCACAGAAACAACTTACGCCCCAGTATTTCGACCAGGTTCTGGCCCATGACTTTCTGCTGCTCCAGAGAGCAGTGGTTCTCGAGGGACAGGATTACGGGGTACCTGCGAAAACATGGATGCCAATTCGCATCCACTTTCAAAGATTTCTTCACGCAGACCACACAAATGAGAAGGGGATGTGTGAACTCACTCGGAGTCTTCGAAGGCATACAGCTTTACAGACTCCAGGACATCCCGAAAGAGGATTCTGGTTGTCAGGGTGTAACCGTGGTAGACGATTGGTTCGTCATCTGGCCCATCCCAAACATCGACTAGAAAAAAAAAAGATTGAACACTGAATATTTTTGGAATGAATGGAGCTATGTTAGGTTATCAGAAGCTGAAGTTCCATTACTGTTGATGAGCTGGCTGTCCTCACATGCAACGGTAGACTAATAAGAGCTGAACCGGTAAAGTATTAGTGCCATTCTACGGCCGCTGACAGTACACGAAGACATACTCACGTTCCAAGCAGCGACAGCCCTTTTTTAGGGCCCGGATGTAACCTTCAACGCTGCTACTGCCGACTAGCTGCCCCTGCACCAGATACCTGCGGACGAGGTATCAGCAACTTTAGAAAGATGTACCTGCCTTCTAGGAAGAACTTAACATCAATCCAAGTTTTATAGGTAGCAACGCGAGAATATTTAAAATTTAAAGTACGTTTAATAGTACATTGAAGCGAACAACAACATTTTTTTACAATAAAATTAAATAGCACTAGTACTTAGAAACTGAATTTTTTCAAAGTATTTCGAATTTTTAATTTTTTTGTGAGGTATCCTCTTGTTAAGACCAACTCGGTTATTACAAATTTCCAGGTTAAGACAAAGAACTCTTCTGCTTTCTTGTGACATGCACAATGCAAAACAACGTCTGCTTAAGATGAATTTTTGACATTACGACCAAATTTTTAGTCTCTTTGAGCTCTTCTCAGTGGGAGTACTGTATTTTCACGCGTATAACCCACCCCAAAAACAATGAAAATTTTAGGGGTGAAGTAGAGGTGCGGAATATATGCAAGGTATTTCCTTTGGTGCAGCTTCACCGCAATTCGCGTTGGTCCGTGGTGCCCCTACAGCAGTAATAGCGACTAAGCCACTGTTATTCCATTGGCAGTGCTTATTTTGCACACACAGCTTAACAATATACCAACCTGAAAAAATGTATGCACGAAGTCATCTAGTTACGTAGTCAGCTAGGTAAGTTCTTTTGCATAAACAAATGTGTAATGTTGCTTGAGTAGTAGTTCGTTCCATCCTCCTATGCATGTAATATGCAGGCAATACGTGGGCATATACTCTCTTAATTCGTTGACGGAAAGTGGGAGTGTGGATTATATGCAGAGGCGGGTTATAAACGTGAAAATATGGTATGCTGTATTTCAAAGGTCTAAAATGTAAGGCCGACAGTATTGACTTACGTGTTGTGAGAGGACGCAATGTAGTAGTGGTTGAGAGGTTGGTTCATGTCCTGGCAGACATTCTGGTGTTTAGAGTCAAAGATGTCGTGGTCATCGGACAGAATCATCTCGCGGAAGCCTGCGCAAGAGTTCAAATAATTGGCGGCTCACAGAATACTTTGAAACTGATGAAGTCAAAATTTGTTATGTAGAAATTTAACGGCACGTCTTAGCCACGTCACCAATGTTGAAAGCTGTGACTGAAAACATTTCCGCTTTTCATAATTTGCATATCATTACTGAAGAAGTGAAAGACGAATTTCTGTTTGCACTAAGGTTTGAACAAACTCACAATTAGACAAAATAAAAACTCACCTGCAATTCCCAGATAGCCTGCAGGATGTTCTTTGTTTGTCTCATACTTCTCGATTAGTTTCTTGCAGTCCGCGAAAGACACATCCATCTGCAAGAAGAAAACATACAAAGGTCCTTCACCCCCATCCTGTGCACATACATTCCGAGAGATCACCATGATCAGACAGCCGCTTTACCTTCTGTTCATGAGTCAGAAATCTGTGCAGTTGCTCTGGACCCATGACGTTCATCGTATGGCCAGCATATCTAGATGACAACAAAATCCAAAATTTGTGTTTTAATATAATTACTGTGTGAAAGAGGGGGAAAACGGGCTCTTACGTCTTAAATATGGCATCGAGATCTGGCCGTGACAGAAGGCTGTGGTAGAAAGTGACAAATTCTTCTCTGTCCAGCACGTCTTCTCCGTCCACTTTATGCTGCTTGTAGTTGGCGGCCTAAAGCGTAAAAAAACGGGTCTTTTATGCAGTTTCTCGAATGAAAACTTGATTTTGAGCAAAGCTCCTGCGTATTTCTAACTATAAAATCATCCCATTGGCATTTTTATACAGCCAGTTCTGCAGTGTGAAACAATGATGAATTCTCTAGGCCTGGCCCTGTCCTCTCACGTCTCTTTGTGCAAACTTCTTTGGCCTGCCAGCATCTAAGGGTATGTCGTGGCATACAACATGGCGCATCCCAAAAATTTAAGCCGTTCCACTCAATGTGAAAGCTCTTGGAAGTGCAGAATAGTGATTCGCATAATGGGCTCTACCGCTGTTATCCGCTCACTGCTACCACCCCATGCAATTCAAATTTCCCTCCTTCGCAGTGCTCATGCGCCCCCTGCCTGAAAATGCGCCAGGGAAAGTTCTGTTCTTTTTGTGCTTGCTTTAATTTCGTATGCTGGAGCCTTTCCGCGTCCTTCCGAACGCGCCATTTTTTTCTTGCGCGGCTGGAGCCTTTCTGCGGCATTTCGAACACGCCATTTTCTTATTGCGCGTGGAGCCTTTCTCCGTCATTTCGAACGCGCCATTTTTTCTTGCGCGGCCGCTTTTTTCGCTTACTATCGCAAAAACCAACCCAAATAGCGTTCCTAACTAAATGAATGTGGGCAGCACTGCTTGTTAATTACGCATATTTTGCCTCAAACGTACCCATAGTTTCCTTTGCGTTGAACAACGAACGCTTATGACTATATAAACCGCTTGGCTTTCGAAGACTCTGGGGTATGCCGCGATGACAGCGCTACAACAGAACTAGTTGTTGCTCTACTTGGGGCCAGAGATCGAGCTAAGAGGACAAGGCGAGCGCCTCAAGTGCTCTGCACCTTAAAAGAATTTTCGCCGCTGATGACGCATCACCCTGTGGACAAACATGGGATCAGCCAGGCACAAGCATGGCGTATTCCAACCAGCTATAGATGCAACATTCATTCCTAAAGGTCTAACATGCATTCCTAAGAAATCATCACTCCTCGTCCTTTGTGCTCGCACTTGAAGTTGCCCATTGGCCCCAAAACTCATTTTACATCTTGAAAACAAACAATCTGGATAAGTCCATCGTTTCTAACATCAACGGTTCATCGAAGCTTCCTCCCTCCCAGTTAAACAGTTGGACAGCAGCACTTACGTTGAACAGCGTCCTGCAGTGGCGCTTGTCCATGGTGATGTTGAGCTGCTTGAGGAGGCCCTGGCATTCCTGGAAGTTTAGCGAACCACTCTTGTTCACGTCGGCCTTCTGGAACTGGTCTCGTAGCCACCTGGACATGTACACAGACATCCATCAAATGCTTGTCCAGAAAATTCGCGACAGTGAAGTTTTCAAAACACGTAAGCCGGAGGTGTACACATATCAAGTTTAGCACTGAGAGTGAAATCAACATTTTCTAATCAAATATGTTTCTGAATATTAAAATATTTGCTTCAGTGTCTGCTTGTAGACCTTTTCAAAGATAGCAACAAATAAAGTTAGCTAAGACTTAGCCCATCTGAGTGTTGCTGTACTACAACATACTTGACAAAAAAAATGGCATGGAAATAAAAATAAAATATCAATAATAAAGGAGAAAAACAGAAAATTGGCACACATTCCCATGAAAAACACATGTTCGGCCACACACTAGGGATAAAGGAAGTATACTTGGCTGGGTGCGGTCCCTCCAGTCATTGGAAAAAGGCTAGGTGTGCAAAAAAGCCTACACTGGCACGACATTACTGGAAGCCGACAAGTAATAACTGCTGATTCCTCGTGTATACCACTATAATGACAGGAAACATTGGTTTATACATTTTATTCAAGTAGCGTTCCATTTCAGCAAATAGACACCTATATTCACCTCGTTTCGTGACGGAAGGCTCACGCACGTTAGGCTTTTTTGCACAGCTTCGGCTTTGCGCAAAAAAGCGAACCCACAAAAAAGGTGTGCCATGCTGTGAAGCGTGACAGTGTTTTTAAGTCGTGTAGCAAAGCCAACTTTTATTGCTTGTTATTGGCAAATTTTGAACTCCCGAAGATTTTGCATACAACGCACGGTGGAACTGCACTGCGAATAGAATCGAATAACAAACACTATTCGCTAAGTATTCGAGGTTTCAAATACTTGTATGCTTCTAACGTAACCGGATAATATCTTAAGGAACAGCCAACAGATTTTTGGGGAGCGCGTGCCCTCTAGCTAATATGAAAGCCGGCGTTTTGTATAGTGTGGTGACCACAAAAAAATTCTGAATGATCTAGTGCAAATAATTTTATTTTGTCACTAAACTTTCAGAAATATGAAAGGTGGCCCCATGTAGTCTCCAAACGTGACACTACTGTACGTACACCGGTTTCAATGCGTGCTCTAAAAAATGCGTAAAAGAAAAGGAGGGTTGCATTTTATTTTTGCGGTGTCTAGAGTTACGTCCGACGTAACCCAAAATCTAAAACTAAAGTTACGTTTGACGGAACTTTAAGCCAGTTGCGTCCGACGTAACCCCAAGTTGAAAACTAAAGTTACGTCCGAGGGAATAAGCCAGTTACGTCCACGTAACCCAAAGTTGAAAACTAAAGTTATGACCGACAGAACTTTAAACCAGCCCCCAGAGTTACGTCCGACGGAACCCAGAATTGAAAGCTAAAGTTACATACGGTGGAACTTTAAGCCAGTGTCTTGAGTTACGCTCAGCTTAACCTGTAAATGAGAGAAGTTACATCTGACGTAAGGGAAAATTAAAGAAAGGTACGTCGGACGTTCGCCGACCTCGAAAATCTTACGGTACGTCGGAATAAAGTCCCTTATCCGATTAAAGGACTTTACGTCAGACGTACCCGATGCTTAGAGCCTAAAGAAATAAAGAAAGGCGAGGCGGACTTAGCGGGTGGATGACTGCACAGGCCCGTCGGATGTGCCCGCAGGTGTCTCCTGAGGTGCTATGTGGTTCCCTCTGGAAATGCAAATCCGGTACCACGGAGGAAGAGGCTCCCGTGTGATCTCATGCGATTTACATCAGACGAGGTTACCACTGGGATATTGGTCGCTCAAGTATTCGTCTTGTTAAGCCTCTGACACGTGCGTGTTGTGTGACAATGCTAGGGCCTTGACCGCCCACTTGAGGTGGGACTGTGAAGTGCGACCTAACGAGGCGGCAAGCAGGACAGACCTACCGCTGTGCACACAAGAAGCAGGGCGCAGTTATGACAAGGACACCCATCTATCAGCCGTCCAGCAGGTCCTGACGGCCCTCGAAAAGCAGCACCGGAGTGAAAGCTGCGCGGCGACACCCCCTCCTTATGGGGCATCTGCGTCCAACCCTGTAGCGAGTAGCCAAGGGGTGGTCCGAGTAGGAGTGACGTCGGGATCGACGAGTGCCTACGTCCGGGCGCAGTGTACACACTGTGTCTGTTGCAGGCATTCAACAGTCTTACTTCCTTCCTTCCTGTTCAAGATGCGGTCCAGTCTGGCTTCGTGGCGACAAGGTACCGCCTCGCGCTCGTGGTCAAACGTCTTAGGTTCGAATCCCCCCGATCCAGAACTTTTTTTCCTTCCTTTTTTGAGACAATGACCATTGCTATACATTTCTGCATCATGTTTAGAAGATGGACGACAGTGGTACGTATTGCGCTGCTTTCATTACACGAAGCACTGCAACGATCACTCGATTTTTGGAAGCTGACGTGGAGCGGTACCATTTAGCTTACGGTCCACCCAGCGTAAAAAAAACACGGTTTAAATTTCAGGAACTTATGACAGGCTCACCATAAACTCGTTACGAGAGAGGAACGAAAGTCAAATTTGTTACAGTGCACACAGAGTGAACCTTTCACAGTTGTGGGTTAGCGATGAAACAGTGTTTCGGCTGGTCAAGGAAGGACAGACTTGATTAAAGCAACATAGACATAGATGACAAGTTACAGATGGGTCCTCTTTTTTTCGCGCCGAGTGGGGGGAGGGGGGCAACTTACGTGTGGCGGCTGGCATCTAGGAAGGCTGGCATCTAGGATGGTCATTACATGTCTCAAAAAAAAGGAAAGGAAACCAGCACCCACAGATGTCCAACAAGACGAACAATCAAGCGACCAAGGCAACCACATAGCACAACCTCAGGATACACCTGCGGGTGTGTCGGACGGGCCGGCACTGTCAGTCCGCCGCACCTTTCTTTAGCCTCTGGGCATCGAGTATGTCCGACGTAAAGTCCCTTCAATGGAGGAGGGACTTCGTATTGGCGTACCGTAAGCTTTTCGGGGTCGGAGTACGTCCGACGTATCTTTAATCACTGGGGTCGAGATACGTCTGGCGTACCATTAATTTCCGTCGGACGTAACGTCGATATTATTTACAGGTTAAGCCGGACGTAACTCCAGACAGTGGCTTAAAGTTCCATCGGACGTACCGTGTTTACCTGATTCTAACGCGCACTTTTTTTCAGAAAAAATAGGCCGAAAAATCGCATGCGCGTTAGAATCGGATACAAAACCGAAACCGCCGAAACAACGGAAATTTCGTCCCACCCATCGCCATCTCAAGATGGCGCCAAAGCTTTTAGCAACGATTTTTCGGATGCAGCAAGCCTAGGCGCCTAGGCTTTGCTATCGGAGTTCACACAAATAGTCAAATCGTTTCACTTGCGCGCTTGATAACAGCAATGGCAGCAGCGGCTCCCACGCCGCGTTCAAAACGAGCGGTCGGCTGAAGCGTGCACCTCTGGAGAAGCTCTCGGGATGGGCGTGCGAGGCGTGGGCCACGATCCCATAGACCATGGTTGAACGTTCGTTCAGAAGTGTGGCATCGCGAACGCGCTTGAAGGCACCGAGGCCGAGATGTTGTGGTCAGCGGAGAGCGACGAGTAGTGAGATGAGTGAGATTACTTCGGGAAATAAATCGCCCATTTCTCTCGCATTCGTTTGTCTGGGTCACAAAGTCCCGTGCGCGTTACAATCGGAGGTGCAAGTTTTTTCGGTGTTTTGCCAGGAAAATCGGGTGCGCGTTGGAATCGGGGGCGCGTTAGAATCGGGTAAATACGGTAATTGCAGTTTTCAATTCTAGGTTCCGTCGGACGTAACTCTAGACACTGGGCTTTATTTTTGTTTTAGCTGGGAAGAAATGTTTAGATACCTCTTTTCGTCTCACGTACAGCTGAAAGCACGTTGCCGCGTGGCTATAGCGTGGCTCACTGCCATAGTTACCGGCATTCGTTTTGGCAGCATAAGTAAGGCTGGTAGATCTAAAAAGTCCGGTCCCAAAGGTCCTACGGCCTAACCACTAAAACCGCTTCTGTTCAAGGGGTTTTAAGTGACGCCCTTCCATTTGGGATTGGTTGGCTGTCGCTTTCAAGGTGCGCGCACCTCTCGTGCTCCTGGTCCCTGCGCGTGTTCTTGCAGTTGGCGACCAGGTGGCTGAGGCCCCTGACCCAGAGGTCGCAGTCGTTGGGGTTTCGCGCCACCAGGTCCAGCGTCTCGTGCTTGGGCGACAGGATGAGTGAGAAGCAGCGGTCCTCCGTCATGTCGGCGCCGCCGAAGAACAGGTAGTGCTTGCGGCCGCGCCGGAACTTGCGCTCCACGCCGTTGAACACGTCCGTCTTCCACCCCTTCCGCACCTCCTCCACCTCGAAGATGTCCACTGCGAGGGGCGATTGTGCGCAGGGCCACGGAGCGTCATTTACGAGCCAATGAAAATGCCCCTAACGACGTAGTCTGCTTCTTTTAGAAATGTTTCACTTCTTTACCGACATAAAAAAACGCATTTTGATTTATCCAGTTTTCAACAGATGGCGCCAGTTGTCTAGAAAGCAATTGAAGTGACTTGTCTTTAAAATAAGCAAACTGAGCCGTTGTGAATATTGGTCTGTATCTGTAAAGGTTTTCGTACTGGTGCATGATGGGTTTTAACCCCACGGATCACGAAGTAGCAAGTCCCATAGGATTGTTAACAGGTGAGACCCCCTTAACCATAGTAGAAAGTTGTCCTAGGGTTGGGAACAAAGCCGAAACAAATTTGGAAAGCCAGTTGAGGCAGAGTGTGCGTTTGGGACAGCCTTGTGAAGTGATACACTACAGCTATTAAGATTTTTACACAAAAAATACAATTCAGTATGAATTAGTCCCGCTCATTGGTTCACCTATGTGAACATTACCACACACCATCAGGCGAAATAATGACGCACCCGGCAATAATCAACGCAAGAAAGGCTACGGGTCCCGCATCTATGACATCCGTTAACAGAAACTCTTGCATGCAAAACACTAATAACGGCCGCTGCTAGGGTAGTCACGAAGGGCTATCATACAAAATAAAATCTTGTCCACCCCCTCACTCCTCCTCCCACTGTTTCGCCAATATTTTTTTTCTGAGCACATTCCAAGACTGGCTGACCCTATACCTCCCACAATTAATCCCAGTCAACTAATTCGAGGCTCCTGACACACGCCAACGCGATGGGCGAAGGGTTACTTCCCCTGAGCCTTTTCTCTAAACCCCTCAAGAGCTCAAATCAGATTTATGCGCCTAAAAATAATGTTTCGAACGTAGCTGTGCATCGTCTATTTTTTGTCGAATGTGAAGGTTGTGTGTCACTCCAAACAAAAACATTGGGGCTGAAACTCCCTAATAAGCGATTGTTACTAGCAAAAGGAGGCTACGCATTAAAAAAATCCCGGGCCATCTCCACTAACCTGAAACCTAGCTGGGGAGGCGCGAAGCACGCAGTGTGCGCCGGTGTTTCCCGCAGCGAAATCACTGCTAATGGGCCGTGAGGGACAGAAGGCGATTTTGTTTCAACTATATACATATTTTCATAGATTATATATAACCAGCAATCGCGTAGCTAATACTAGACAACATGCACAATGTATTTCTTGGTTTCTCCTTCCTCGTCGTAATGCTCGTGCTGTTGATGAGGTTCATGCGCTTCCAAATCGTAGATCGTGCCGAGTTCAGGTAGAGGCATACAGCTTTGAGGTAATTCTCGTGTCGTTGCAGCACCCGTGACGCCGACAGCCCCAGCCCCTAAGGCGCTTCACCCCTAAAATGCGCCTCACAAGCCAGCCCTTGAAAGGCGGCTTTCCGCAGAACACTGCACCTTGGTACTCTTTCTGCCAAATGGGTTTGGCAGAAAGTACCAAGAGTACTCTTTCTGCTTGGGGTTTCTCTATAAGCTACAGCGCATTATGGAAAGTTTCCCCACGTGGTCGCTGGGCCACGAGGGGAAGCCAACGCTGCGCTTGTAGGGGCAGGGCTGGTCTGGACGCGTTCGCTTAGGGTTCTCCTCGCCGCAGGGGCATTGGGGTAGGTGGGAGAAAAAAATTCACGCATCTCCACGAAGTGAATCATGACGAGTGGGCAAGGCACTGGGGATCGTTAAAACGATTTCCAATCCAATCCAATTGAATGCAATCTAATCCAATCCATTTCAATCCAAACCAAGTCAATCCAATCCAATGCTCCTCGCGCATGCGCAGCACGGCTCTTCAGGAGTTCTCTCCCCCTCTCTATCACGCTAACCATTCGTGAACCTTTTATTTTGTTCTCGTTAACCTTCTGTGAAACTTTTGTTCGCAGATGTTTCGATTTACACGGTGCTGTGCCGTGAGCACGGACGCCGGACAAGCCTCGGCCTTAAAGGAGCCATGAAGACAAAATACAAGTTGGGTTTCTTAGAAAGACTGCTTAGTCCCGAGACCAACGACACCAATATCATCACAATCTTCGAACAAATATAGGAGATATGAAAGAAAACGTGTGAAGCAGTCGCGACCCCCTAGCCAATTTCCCGCAACTTTTCTATGACGTCACGGAACCTTGTTTGTGCGATTGGCGGCCGCCTAACTGACCTGTAGCGACGACACATGACTGGACGTCTGCGATGGGGCCTCAAGTTCCATTTGACCGCATCACTTGAATACTAACGTGCAATTAACACACTGAAAATTACGTTTTATTGTTGGCCCGTATGACGTCATTCTTGCTCATAACACGTCACTGTGGCGCAAAATTTGAAAGTTTTTAAATAGTTCTTGCTTTTTTTTCGTTAAAAACATCTCTTGTGGCTGTAATGGGGCTGAGCGAGATACTGAATCCTAGTTCTTTCAAATTAAACGAAGTTGTATTTTCTCTTCATGGCTCCTTTAAGGTGCTTCGGCCCTAATAGGCATAGTCCAGCGTGAAAGAAGGCGAATAGCAGGGCGTCAAAGTTTCAGGCGAGTAACGAATAAACATATGCATTTGCGTAAGTAAGTAAACAAACACGAACTCCCGGGACACTTATGCACTTCTCACGAGTAGGAATGCGAAAGCAGTGGTGTCCAGTTGAACGCCGCAGGCTCCTTGGATCTCTGGTGAATGCTGCACCTCTAGGCGGGGGAATCAAAAGCGCCGGAGTGCGAAGCTATAGGTGGGACACGCGGTAGGCTCCTTTTCTTTATTTTCTTCTGATACACACGCTATTTAACGCGTGGCAACCAATGGGCCCGCGCTACCTTCGTTTTTTTGTTTAAGCACATGCTGGAACTCACCTCTACCAATATGGCTGCATTTATTCGATGTAGTCTTTTTTTTTTTTTTTTTGATGAGCCACTGAAAGGGACTCTGCAACACTTGAGACAAACGCGTTAAAGCTTTCCTTCGTGCCTGAAAGCACGCGAAAGCTGCTGTTATCACCAGCACGGAGCGGGACTGCGGGATTTGCCAGTCGCAGAAGATCCCGTAACTGAAAAACAGTCGGCAAGCCGCTGCTCCGCTATAGTGATGTCATTCGAGCGCTGGAAGAGCGCAAAGACCGGGAAAGAGAGAGAAATGTTTTGAGCAAGTTTGTAAGTTGTCTGAAGGGTGTGGAGCAGTAATTTTGGGCTGAAGTATTTTGTGACCCCCAATTCTAAGTACCGGATGAGTTTGTTGACTACTTTCTGAAAGCATGTAAGATTTAGAAAGAGGTTGAAAAAGGTGTTTCAGGGTCCCTTTAATGTATCAATAAGAAGTAAGGCACCACGTGTTTCAAGCATCCATGCGCCGCTCTTTCCCGCCGCTACATCGCCGAGAAGTTTTACATTCAACCGTCATTCCAAGTACAGAGCGGACCGCAGTAGAGGCAAAAGGTCGAATTCCCAGCCCTGTTCTCGCGCTGCTGCTAATGTGCTCACCGAAGGGCTTCTGTGCGCAGAAGAAGGGCTTCCTCGAGTTCCGGTACACGAGGTGCAGGTTGTCCAGGTTCAGCTGGTAGCGGCGCCGGTACGACTTGCTGACCGAGCGCACCTTGTGCAGCCGCATGCCCCGAGACAGGTGCTGAAGCACATCCTCGATGGCCGCGGACTCTGCAAGGGAAACGGGTGCACTGAGATAAAAGATATCGAGCCCAGACTGCAGATCCAACTGCGCGCACCGCGTGTTCAACTCGAGTATGTGGAATGTATTTGCACGTATAAGTAAACGCTAGCGACCAGGAATGCTACGCGAGGAAGGCCTTTTCCAGCGCAAGTGATAGAAATATTTTTTACAGAACTGTGAGCACCTAAATCCTAATTAGCTGTGAAGGAAAATAAGCAGGGCACATGCGCACTGTAGGAAGCATTTCCGAGAACTATACTTTTTGAACAGTTCGTCGACGTTGCAGACAGATGTTATGGCACCGTGTTCGCCCAAGCGTTTTGCAACATGCCCGCCTTACTTACCCATGAATCGGGAACAGAGTAGCTGCCTATCACAAACAGCCTACTTAAAAAATGTTGCACCTGGCAACATTAATGTCCTTTTAGCGCAGTATTTTAACACGAAACTGTTTTATTTCCGGATACACGAAGACTTCGCTGACGTCATATGCGTCACGGAAGTGACGCCTGTACAACGAAGCAAGCGCCCTGTAAAGGATGCACCCCTGCACACAGGGCCTTCTTGCGGGGAAGCCACCTTCAGTACCAGAGAGTACGTTTTACGTACGGTTGTTCATTTTCGGGTTTTACATTTTAACACAAAAGCGCTTCATGCCGCGATACCCCAAGATTTCACTGACGTCATATCCGTCACGGAAATGACGCCAGTACACCTTTACCGAAGCGCCCCCCAGCACGACGTCGCTCGCCAAGCACACCCACAAGACAGCCGCCGACCCGCAAATCATGCTCAGCTGCAGATTTCACTGCACATTTCATTTTCGTGTTTTACCGATTACTATGGCAGAGGAATCAACCACAGTTTTTTTGTCGTTGGCCTTAGGACACAGGCACAAGTAGCTATCAAGGTCACCATGCAAAGATCAGAGTGCCTTGGTATAGCACAGAAGGATACCTTCTCTTGAAAGCATACATAAAGGCCGAGGTTAAAGGTTGAGCTGTGATCTCTAGAACTGCACCCTTCACCAACGGGCCCATCATTCCACTTCACCGCATCAAGGCCCGACTAGTTTAAAGGCCGACTCCTTCATACATAACATTTCATGTACTACAGGAATATAATTGGCAGCCAGCGAGGCAGCGCTATCTCTCTCTCTCCTCCTACCTTTTATCACTCATCTGTCTCTTACTCTCTGCTTCCCTCTGCTTACCTCACTCCTTTACCGGGATCTTCACTGTTTCGCAACAAGGACTCGTTATTCGTGCAAGCACGGCCCAAGGACACTGAAAAGTATGCTTTTCTGCACAGGTCTCGAGCCTTTCGGTTGAGCTCGCCGCATGCTGGTGAAGCAACGGCGAGAAACGAAAGAACAGTCGCGTTATACGTGCTGCACTGGCCCCACATTTGGCGTAGGAAATCTCGAAGCAAAAACATGCACCTTAAAACTGGATTTATGTTTTGGCAAATACTGAAACATTCCTACTGCCCGGTGGAAAAAAAGTCGCGTGGAAAAGCCGCCAACAAAATGAGGCTTGATTGATTGTAGGATTTAACGCGCCGACCGAGCGCAGGCGATGAGGCACGCCGTAGTGGAGGGCTCCGGAATAATTTTGACCACCTAGAGATCTTTAACGTGCGCCGAAATGTCGTAGACACGGGCGTTTTTGCTTTTCGCCTCCAGCAGAAGAGCGGCCGCGCGGCCGGGAATCGAACCCGCGTCCTTGTGCTCAGCAGCAGAACGCCTTAGCCATTGAGCCACCGCGGCGGGTAACAAACAAAATGAGGCCATTTCGTACATATGTAAACAAATAAAAGCGTTTTCACCTGTCCACGATGACAGTTTTCCGATGCATATACGCTATTATTTATGAGAGAGAGAGAGAGAGAGAGAGAGAGAGAGAGAGAGAGAGAGAGAGAGAGAGAGAGAGAGAGAGAGAGAGAGAGAGAGAGAGAGAGAGAGAGAGAGAGAGAGAGAGAGAGAGAGAGAGAGATTTAAAAAAAAACGTTTATTCAGCTGTAAAGGTAAGAGTAGATTATTTCAGGAAGCCATGCGTCGGCCGCGCCGTCGTAGCCCGAGTTACAAGGAGTGCTTGGTCCTCCAGGCAACCGCTAGTCAACAGTAGCTCCCACTGCTCAGGGGAAAGGGGAAGGGGTGGTAAGTCGGGGTTTTCCTTGCAGTCCACAATGATACGGTGGAGCGTGCGTTAGCATTCGGCTGCATACTGCGTCGGGAACAATAAATGCATTCTTACGGGGTGTGCGAAAGTGCGTGAATTTGTCTCAGCGCATTTTCTTCAGTTTTGCTAAGTGGCGTGTGAGGGCCTGTGAGTGTCTGTATTGTAGCGCTGTAATATTTGACAATTTCTTGGTAGGCTAGGCGAGTTGTTGGGGCTGCCGGGAACTCCGTAGGACAGATCTCGAGCCTGTTGATGGGCGAAATCGTTACCCGTCAATGAGTAGTGGGCAGGGGTCCACACGATCTTGACGTCATGTTGTGGGTGGCCGCCGCAAATCGCGAACATGCGGCCGAAATGCCCAACACGAGTTAGAACGCTAATGTATTTGAGCGCGCCACTTCGAGGGGTCAAGCTAACCACGAACAAGATTAGGGATTTTATGCTATCTTTGTTTATTACTTGTCTCCGAACTTCCAATAGAAACGTCCTAAACCCAGTAATTACAAATATAATCAAGTTCTGTTCGTGTTATAGTTAGGTACTTCCTGGAATACGTTGTACATTCATACATATAAATTCCCAAACACAGTACCAGGAAGTTTAGAACAGCGGCTCGCAATCGGACGGTCCACGGCTGTCCTTGTGACGTCATATAGGACCGGGCTAGAAAATGTATGGTCAGCTGCCAATGCTTGAGTTTAACTTAACATTGGCAGCAGCGCTATGGGGAAAATCCGTCTTCTGAATAAACCAAAGTTGCAATTTGTCTCCGTGATCTCTGCGACGCCGTTTCACACTACAACAATCCTGCGCGAACGAGTGCCTAAAGCTTGCGACGTCAAAGTCGCCGTGTTATCAGTGGAGATTAAAATAATCATGTCTAGTTTATCTCACCTTGAACACAACGAGCGGTTGTTCCGGTTGGGTCTACGGTAGCGAGGGGCGTTAGCATTTAGAGCACGGGCAGCCAAACGACGCGGGAAGGCGACATATACATATACGGGCGTCAACGAGAGCGCGCAGTTTTGCACCAGACGTTCAGGCGAACCGGGAAACGCCAACGCTCGGCTGACGTTACACACAGAACACAAATAAGCCGGAATGGGAGTAAATGGCTTGTGTCATAACTCAGTACCAATTCGGAGTTTTCAAAACTCCTTCCAATGGGAGTTTCGCCTTACTCCCATCATTTAGGCAGTTTTTTCAGTAGCATATGGGAGTTTCATTTTACTGCCACTACAATGGGAGTTTTCAGGGGTACCATTGGGAGTACCCGCCGCGGTGGCTCAGTGGCTAAGGCGTTGCGCTGCTGAGCACGAGGTCGCGGGTTCGATTCCCGGCCGCGGCGGTCGCTTTTCTGATGGAGGCGAAAAGCAAAAATGCCCGTGTGTACGAGATTTCGGCGCACGTTAAAGATCCCCGGGTGGTCAAAATTAATCCGGAGCCCTCCACTACGGCGCGCCTCATCGCCTGCGTTGCGTCGGCGCGTTAAACCCTACAATCAATCAATCACCATTGGGAGTGTATTGTTTCCTCCAACTGGGAGTTTTCAGGGGGCGCATTGGGAGCAGTGTTGACCTGCATTCGAGGTTTTTTTGTGTGTGTGTTTTTGTGCGCTTCATATATATGCGCTGCAGTAGAATTTATTACTGCATTTGGGAGTTCTTAATAAGGGCACAGGCCGCATTTTTATTTTTCGTTGGGGATCACGTAATTTCTAGTTTTTTTTCCGCTTCAAACGTTGAATGGCGAAACGTGAAAAGTTTGTTTTCTGCACAGTCAATTTATTGCATAAAAATTACATGAATACGATATACGTGTGAACACGTTAATAAGACAATAAAAACACTGAATCAACAAAACACCTACATCGAGAACACAAGGTACCTTGGTAAGAACTTTATCTACTACAGCACTCCTCAACAAAAAAAATTTAAGCCATTTGCAAACAATGAGGTCAGCATGTCGTCGGTGCGCTGTTTGCTTGCACGTGCCTCCCAAACGCTGACGTTGCCGCACCCCCTGGCACGTTCTTCTGGAAGCCACAGCAGCACATTCATTAGAGGGATAGCAAAACGCTTTAAATCTGCGGTAACAAATACATAAGCATTTTGGGCATCTGACCCGAAAAAAAAAAGAAAAGAAACGGCACTGTAAAGACGCTGCACTTGTCACTCTTGTGTCCAACTTTCCGTAATGTATGAATGTTTGTTTAAAGCTACGCAAAATTGCACTTCTGTCCGAGACACCTGCGCTCACTAGTTCGTCAAAACGAAGTGTTCTGCTGTTCAAAAAGGTGCGCGACCCTTGTGGCGACCAACTTCTCAAAATGCTTCCTTTCCCTCTTTTCCTTGCGCGTAGTGTTCTGGGAACGAGCTTCAGTTTTTACCCCCCGCACTGCCCCTCTCTCCCCTCACCGAAAGTTACGGAAAAAATTCGGTCGGTGTGACGCCTGCGCGTGCCCCCCTTAAAAAAAAAAATAAGCAGTCGTCTGTCGACTCTACAGAATGCTCCCTCAAATGGCGTTTGCTGGTTATAGTTACACGCGCCTAGCGTACGGAGAGCTCCCACGGGGCCCCGACCTTCTCCCTTTCCAGTGAAAGCAATTAATCGCTGGCGGCACGCGGCAGTCACCCTCCTCGTAGCAGGCGCGGCTGGCACCACACCTACTTCTCAAGAAAAGCGGCAGCCCTGCGACGTTTGACCGGCCAACTTCACCCTCGCTTGCCAGTAAGCCACAGACACAGCCTAACAAAAACACCTAACAGCCGTCCAGAGTTCGGACAGTTTTCATTCTGCTTGCGAGTGTGAATGAGTGAGTCTTCTGCTCGAGACCCGCGCAAATACGCATTGCTTTCACACTGTTCGGCCTCCCCAATGACGTTCCGGGCATGGTGCCGCCTTTCACGCACAACGCTCACCTCCAGTGGCGGAGAATCGCCCATGCAGTGGCGCGAGAAACACGTTGAGTTTATTTGACGCTAGAAGGGGCACAAGTCTCCCAAAATGTTGCGTACAATAAAAAACGTGAAAATCTTACCTTCAACCACCTCGCAGAGGCACAACCGCGTTGCTTTTAACGAGCCACTCTCAGCGATCACTGCATTTAGGCCTCGCGTCGGCTCGCTGGCGTATTCCGTCGGCTCGAAGGTCGGTGACACGGAGGCGACGTTGCAGTCCGTCGCACGTCAGTCCAGGCTGGTTCCACAATGTTCGCAACGAGCTTCGGTTGTTGGGAAGCACTTCACATGTGTTCGTCCGGCCGCAAGTTCACACTGGCAATAAATTTTCGGGGACGCTGGAGCTCACACGACACACGACACCAACTGGCAGCCATTTTGTAAGGACGCGTAGAGGAGGAAGGGGTGAAGGAGGAGGAGAAGGAAATGGAGGTGGCGTGGGAGTTTTTAATACTCCCATTAGGACAAACGCAGTAATCACAGCCAGATACTGCGTTTTGTGAAGAGGCACAACCGTGGTAAATGCGCTTATTTACGACGGCTTGTGGCCCCCGGTGTAAACTGGCAGTTTTTCCACCATCATACTACCACACGTGGGAGCAGGCCGTCTGTCGTGAGGAGTTTAAAAGACGTATTCCAGCCAAGAAACTCCCATTCAGGCTAACTTGTGTTTTGTGTGTACATCCGCTCTTTTGTCGCGCCTAAGGAAATGCCCCTGAGAGCGTTTTCTTTTGTGTTTTGTTTCGCAGTTTGTTTGATAAATATCGTACATGCACGTATACCATGAAAAGAACGCACGCTGCAGAAATATCCGGGCAACGCCAGCGAAAAGCGGAAAATCTGCCGGAAGGGGGCGGGAAAGCGACTCCAATGATTATTCGGGACGCATTACAGTGTGTAGATAATACAGTGCAACAAAACCACAGATTAAACCCGAGGACCGCACGGGACGAGCGCTGCATCCAACTCAACTTTACAGCATAAACAAGTCGCACACGCGCGCGCGCACAGCGATGAAAACAGTCTACCCGATAAGTAATTGATAGCTGCAACTGTGCAAAAAGAAACAGACACGCAAAAAAAATGCTTGCCTCCCACACCGCACTATGCACGTGTGTCCACAAAGGACACAACACAAGGATACAACAGTATACCACACACGACTAGCGCTCGTCCACACAGTGCTAGTGTGCTGTGCGGTCCTCGGCTTTAGTCCTTGTCATTATCTATATGGATTACCAACTCGCACAATGCTGCACTTGATTAAAGGGACCATGAAGACAAAACACAAATTTGTTCAATTTAAAAAGAAAAAAGCCCCCGGTAACTCAATCAGCTCCATTCCAGCCATGAAAGATGTTTTTTTAACGAAGTGAAAAAAAGACGCGAGAAATATTGAAAAACATTCAAGTTTCCCGCCACAGGGACGTAGTATGGGCCAACACTAAAACAGTTTTCAGCGTGTTAACCGCACGTTTGCATTGAAGCGATACGATCAAACGGAACGGAACTCCGTTCTGGTCTGCCCATTCCAAAATAGTGAAACGGAGCGTTGCCTTAGCTGTTTTAAGGGACTACCTTTAAGAGGTCTTGCCCGCATGATGTAGAGGCCAGTTTCGATTCGCAGGTTGTGAGGCTCTCGTCGGCGGGCTTCCCAGCTGCCGACAAGACTGTGTAGCTAGGGCAATTTCACAAACGCAGTGAAGCTGCATTGTTGAAGGACAGGGCGGCGAAAATCTCTGTCGTCCCCTACGTGCATGGAGTTTCGCACGCGTTGAAAAAGGTAGCGGGACGCGCAGGGGTGGGAGTAGTGTTTTCTCCCCCAAGCAAACTGGGTGGCCTTTGTAGGCGAGGGAACAGAAATGAGCCGAAGGGCACCTTTTGCGGAAAAGGCCGCACAAAACCTTACGTAGAATTTAGGTGCTCCGTTGTGTGTGAAGCTCGTCTGTCATGTGGTAAGACCTATATTGGTCAGACCGGGCGCTGTTTAAACGATCGTCTCCACGATCATGCAAACACACTAAAAACAGGTACTGGCAGCAACCTTGCCGTACATTGTCACGACCACGGGTGCTCGCCCAGATTCCACGATACGTGTGTCGCACGAACGTGTAAGGGTCAGCGCGAGCGTGAAATCTTATGAAGCCTACCTCATTCATAAGGCAGGCGGCGATTGTGTTAGTAAGCCGTCTGTTGAATTACTAGGTAAGGAAATCCGCTATCTGGATTCTTAAAAAAACCAAGCTGCATTGTCCAGGATTGCCTTTCCTTGCCTCCCGCCTCTGACCACGTCTTATATCGCTGCCATGATGTAAAAAACCGGCGGTAGGAGGAAATACACGATGAAAGAAACCAGACAGGACGAGCGCTGACTATCAACTGAAATTTATTTCAACGAAAAGACATATATACATAAATAAACATTGAAACGGAAATTGATGAAACGGTCTTACTGTTCCGTCATTCTAATCAGCTAAAGCGCGAAATAATAGAGGCGTTAAATATGAACAGGCCTGGTTACGAGTGCTTTAGTCAAGCTTCTGTTACTTTAAATGATAAAGAAGTTGCTTATTTTGCTTATTGATGACAATATGTAGGTGCTAACTTGTTTCCTCTTTTTATCTCTATCCGTGTTTGCTATGGCACGGATGTTAGCTCATGCGCCGTTTCAATGTTTTTAGATGCGACGCTGAGGAGCATAGCTTGCCGGCGGCCCTGTCCTGCGTGCGTCCGTCGTCCGCGTCCGCACAGCTGCGTCTCTTCTCCGCTCGCCTGCTCTCATCTCTCCGATAGCGAACACTCTCTCCCCAACATCTGCGGTCGCGCTGCGCGCGGCTGCGCACTGTGCGCATGTGCAGTACTCTCTCTCTCCACGGTCTCCTCTCCTTCGGGCGCGCTGCGCATAGAAACGGAGTGCCGCGCTCCGGCCGGTCTCTCAGTCGACGGTCGTCCGCGCTTGCGCTTGCTCTCTTGCCGTACCCGACGATTGCTTGATGCGACGCCAATGGAACCCCCTTCAGCGTCGCATCACACCAGGGTTCCCGCGAGGGGAGGTGTGCGTAATTTTTCTATGTATATATGTCTTTTCGTTCAAATAAATTCCAGTTGATAGTGAGCGCTCGTCCTGTGTGGTTTCTTTCCTCGTGTATTTCCTCCTACTCCGCTGTTTTTACATCATGTCGACGTACCAACTCGCCCAACTTTCCATCCTGATGGTGTCATATCGCTGCGCTGTATCAGCATTGCTAACTTTCTGGTCAATGCACGGGTATAGATCTCGCGTTTCCCGTGTATTGTTGGATGCGCTTCCTTTTTATCATCATTCCTTCTCGCCTTCCTAACTTGGGTATATTTCGCAAGCCGCGGAATAAACCAACCAGTTGCTATGTGTGTTGTCGTTTCTTGTCCCGTCTTTTTGCGCTGTTTTGAATTTCAGTCAGGAACTAGAGGCCCCATACTACAGTCGCCAGTGATGTTTCTTGGCGGTGGCTTTGGTGCGGCGGCCGCCAATCGCACAATCAAGATTCTGTGACGTCATAGAAATATCGCCGGAAAGTGGCTAGGGAGCCGGCACTGATGCATCTCTTTTCTCTGATATCTCCATTACGTCTTTACAGTTTGTAACAAAATTGATATCCCTGTTATCGAGGCAAAGCAATCTTTTTAATGAGCCAAACTTGATTGATTGATTGATTGATTGATTGATTGATTGATTGATTGATTGATTGATTGATTGATTGTAGGGTTTAATGCGCAGACGCTTCACAGGCTATGAGGCGCACCGTAGTGGAGGGCTCCGGATTAATTTTGACCACCTAGGGATCTTTAACGCGCGCCGAATAATGAGCCAAACTTTTACTTTGTCTTTATGGTCCCTTCGAGCACCACGCATGAGGAAGCGTTGTGGCGGTATCCGTCGTTGCATGTTGAGTTCGAGAGCGATCTGTGTTGGGAGCGTTGAGCGTTGAGAGCGATTTTCTATGTTCGAATAGACCAATCCATAGAATCCGCCTTGAAAAACTTAAATAAATTCAATATTCTAGCTCTCTACGAAATATGTTTATTCACGGCCTATAGAAAAGCTTCCCGTTCCCACCAGCAAAACAGTTTTCGTCAATTGCCAAACCTTACCGAGCGAAATCTACCCTACACGACAACCTGACAAATGGATTCTAACATGCACTAGAACAAATTACGGCTCACAGATATCTTTTATTCTACCCTCATTGCTAAACCGGTTGTTTAAATCTACCGTGGATACCATGTATTCCAATCTACAATATATTATTAGTTTGCTGAAAGTTGACTACAGACTCTAAAGATTTTTTTTTGGTTGTGCAGTAATGCGGTCCCTTTTTGTCTTTTTTTTTTGTATTGTTTACTTGTTGTCTTTAAGTACTGACCACCTTGTCTTTGCTTTGTACCTGACGGGGCCAAGGGCTAGTCAAGCTGTCTAGTACAACTTTTTTCATTGTCCCCGCCACATTATACGAAAATATCTGTATTTATAGATGTATACAAGTGGAAATAAAGAATCAATTCATTCATTCAAGTAGCGAATGATTGCAGCCATTTTGTAGGGAAAAGGTGCGACTTAAAAAGCGTAAGGTTAATTGCACCTGTTCAACACTTATACAGAGACCTTTGGGAGCGCAAATCTACACTTACTTTGAACCATGGCAATAAAAATCCCGAAATGCCGAAGCAGCCATTAACTACAATTAGCTAACGAATTGAAGCGTGTGCTGAGCGGGAACCAACCGTACGGGCAATTAGAAAAACTCCCGGTCACCCCTAGCCTCGAACTAAGGCGATATTTGCACGCAGAAAGGTGACTCGCCTGTCGTGGGCATCGCTACTCGTGCATAAGCTGTCGTGCGCAAGTTCATTCCACAGGGGCTTAGCGGAGGATCTGTCAAATATAGTCCATAACGAAGTGACCTCGGACGCAGACTGGCGCATGCTTTGGAATCTGCGCAGTGCATTAACAATTAACGAGCATTCTACTTAAAGGGGCCATGTAGACAAAATACAAGTTTGTTTTATTCGAAAGAGTTCGCATTTTATAGTACCCGAGCGCTTGTACGGAAGCAAACGACGCTTTATTCCATGAAAAATTAATAAATTCCAAGTTAAAATTTTGATTCTCCCGCCAAATCGTGTGTTTTCGTGATGTCTGCAATGACATCACTAGGACAGGCATTCAAGCTGTTGCGGAGCCTTGTTTACGGTTAGTCAACCTAGATGGCGCCATCATACCGCGGCGGGCCGTTTTCTGCCTTTGCTTTGTTTTTGACCATATTTGTACCTGGCTGGAGCAACAATCCTTGGCGCTCATTGACACCTGGGTCCGTCGCTTCGGCGGAGTGCTACACCCCATGAGCTATTGTCATTCTTAACTTCTATACGAGTAGAAGTTCAGTTTTTCCTTGCACGCACTGCTTGCGCGCCACATCCTGGGACATTGTTTTTGTTGTGCTCGCAAGAGCTTGAGCCGTCATAGTTTGTTTTAGCGTTTGCTCTTTCGACTCTCTTCGATGTTACTTCTTTTTTCTTTTTTCGAATTTGGCATCGTAAAAACCAACACTATGTGCATTTTTAACTAAAGGAATGCTGGTAATCTCGGTCATTTACTTATGTCTTGCTTCGAATATGTCTGGAGTTTCCTTCGAACTGAATAACGCGGACATGTATGAACCACGGTAGCAGTCTTACTAGTTCTGTAACCGTCTTGGAGCAGTCTTGAATACTCGTTTACGAGCATTTTTTTTTTGTTTTTGACCCGAGTGGCTAAACCGAGGGGCAGACAGAAAGACCAAAATTTTCGTGAAATAGGTTACCCAAGAAAAACTATCGTCTTCACAAGAACTCCAAGGGGGGTAGGCGAGGAAATAAGACGAAACAACGAATAGAAGTAAAAAAATCAGTGATACACGCAGAGCCCCTAGATTCCAAACAAACAGAACCATCCCAAGGCCATCGCCGTAAGCCAATATTTCGATAAAAATGCTGCGGAATCTTCCACCCGTGTGTGCGCGCACGAACAGGCAAGCGCACGAGCGCCTCGGAAAAGATAGGTAGCAGCGCGCGGGGGAGCATCAACTGTCGCGCCACTCGCGTGCCGAAGTCGAAAGAGCCCTTTCCCTTCCACTCGACGTCAGCGAAGAGGCCACTCTTTCCTTGGCTCCACGCCAGGGGCGTACGCCCATACCGCCGTTGGGGCGCCCAACCCAAGCGCCGAGTCCGGACGGCGACTTCGTACGACGAATCGATACTTCACCCACGTATGCGCCTCAGGTCACGCGCGGACAAGGCCTGCCTCTTAAACGCGAACAGGCATTACTGCATTGCCGAGGAGCTGGAATACGAGACAAACATTTTAACATCTCCCGGTTTCCTGGGGGCGATGGGTAGACCTACTTGCTGCATGAACAGAAATGGTGCGAAGTCGTGCCGAGTGCGAAAGCACTGCGTCTAGTGAGGCGAAAAACCCGGCGTTGTGAGCAGAGGATGGCACATAAAAGCCACGCGCCGTCAGCTTACTAAAAGATCGATCGATCGATCGATCGATCGATTGATTGATTGATTAATTGATTGATTGATTGATTGATTGATTGATTGATTGATTTTAGGGTTTAACGAGCCGACGCAACGCAGGCGATGAGGCGCGCCGCAGTGGAGGGCTCCGTGTTAAATTTGACCACCTGGGGATCTTTAACGTGCGCAGAAATGTCGTACGCACGGGCGTTTTTGCTTTTCGCCTCCATCAGAAAAGCGGCCGCCGCGGCCGGGAATCGAACCCGCCTCCTCGTGCTCAGCAGCACACCGCCTTAGCCACTGAATCACCGCGGCGGGTTCTAACTAAAAGAATACCGCGGCAGTGCCGGGAATTGAGCTTGGGTACGCGCGGTGACTGGTATCACAACCACTTTGCTACGCCGATGCCACGCAGAAAGGATGCCAAGAGGAGAAAAAATTCCGAGGACACCGAAGCACTCCTTATGATGCGGTGAAGTAGTTCTCGACCATAATTGTGTCTATGACACCACTTCCGCGCTTGCAAAAGTGGTGGGGGCCTAAGTATGTTGATGTGAGTTGTGTTGTCAAACAATTAGTACTTGAAGATGAAGTCGTCCACACACACATTTCTATGCCCACCTTTCGTGCGTGTGGATTTCTTGTATAATTTAAACGCTGTGCAAAAAGCCAACTTAGAACTGCGTGGTATACAAGTCAATAAACCTGCCGTGCGGTAAAATCACCTTTTTTTATGTGTCGGCAGCACGGTGTCTGCAAAAAGAAAAAAAAAAGAGGGAGTGTCGGGAAGGGACTCGCAGACCCATCGAAGTGCCCTCACGTATTCTTTTGGGCCTGCGAACCTCAGAGCCGTTGATTGTGTGAATGCAAAAGCATTAGTCTAATTACCGAACATGTGCGATCCTCCTAATCGCCTTCATCATCATCTTTCTTCCTTTTCGCGCCTTTTTTCTTCGTTACTATGGCTCAGAACCTACACCAATTGGCACTGTTTTAGCCTAAGGCGTAACGCTACTCACCCGTAACGATGAGCCTTCCGATGTGTCAACTTCCAAGCAACGCCAAACTTTTACGTCAAGCTTCGGGTCCGGCTAACGAAGTCAGAACCCAAAGAACCGAACTATTGCTAGAGCTAACGTCAGAAAAAATTCCGCGAAAGCGTCCACCAATAAACCTTTCAACCACCGAAGCACGCCTAACGGCGTTTGGGCATGAAAGCTTCAGAGAGCCCAGAAAGCTTGAAGCCAAAGCTCGAAGCTAACAGTATGGCGCTTTGTGAATAAAGTATACGGGAAGGGGGAAACCGCGCCCTCAATTTCTCCCTCGCGCGCCTCGGCAACGACCAGCAAGACATTAACAGATTACAAAAACGTAGTCTGGGCTTGGAACGTGTGCCTAGCGTTCTCAAAGGGGCAAGTATTACGATTAAAGGATGCGATTAAAGAGCGCCCGCCGACGGAGTGAAAGCTGTCGCTGGCACCCTTTGATTTTGGCAACCTTTAAAGATTGCAGTCCTCACTGGGATACCTAAAAACGCGATTTTAAAGCGGAAGCCTTATAAGCGTCCCATTGTGCGAAAAAGCGTTGTTCTTGTTCAAGCTATTCGAAATACAAAATAAGTAAAAACATGCTTAAAAACACGTAAAAGAGCAAGTAGAAACACGTCGCCGCTATAAAGAGCAAGTAAAAAACACGCTTAAAGACACGTAAAAGAGCAAGTAAAAAATTAAAGCCGTTCCACTCAATGTGAAAGCTCTCGGAAGTGCAGAGCAGTGATTCGCCATAACGGGCGGTACCGCCGTTATACGCTTATTGCTACCACCCCATGCAAATCAAATTTCCCGTCTGAAACTGCGCCCGTCAAATTTCCCGTCTGAAAATTTCCTGTCAATTGGTGTCAAATCAAATTTCCCGTCTGAAACAAAATTCCCCCTGTCTGAAACTGCGCCAGCGGGAGTTCAGTTCTTTTTGTGCTTTTCTCCCCGCACGTGCCGGCGTTGCACTGCCACATTTTGCGTTTACTATCGTAAGAACCAACCCAACGAGCGTTCCGAACTAAATGAACGCGGTTGCTGCCGGTTAGTTACGTATATTTTTCCTCAAATGTACCTATAGCTTTCTTTGCGCTAAACAACGGGGAGATGTATGACAAGCGCCAGCGTTTCACGAGTTTCGAACACTTACGACTATATAAACCGCTTGGCTTATATAGTTGTTTATAGTTATATAGTTGTTTCTTATATATAAGAAACAGTTGAAGAAAAAACACCTGAACACGATGTGTATACACGCAAGACCATTCCAAAATATTGAAACTGCCGCCATGGATCAAACACGTCCACATTATTCAGCGCAGAGAAAACCTCGGCCACATTTGAGGCAAAATATAGGCCTATAGCCGAGAGCATCAGGGGTCTTGTAATTAAGAACACACGATTAATGGGTTTTACGATAGCAAACGAAAAAACAAAACAACGCTTCAAATATCCAAGACAGGCGAAATAAAAGCAAACACAATAAAAAAAGCTCGAGCACGAGCTTTGCCGCTCACAAAGAAAACAAAGGGTTCCAACAAATGGCGCGCTAGC